>NC_136261.1:337640478-337867978 GCF_964187855.1 Myxine glutinosa
CTTCCTTGTCACCAACAAGTTTCGTTCAAATCCGTCCACAACTTTTTGAGATATCCCGCTATGTATCGTTTTTGGCCCTATCTCCCTATGGTGAAGATTCACTTTAAAAATTCTAGTAGCCGGATCCGACTCCGGATCTTCACCAAAATCTAAACATTTCTTCTTTGTGACATACACTACATCTCTGCCAAATTTCGTCCGAATCCATCCACAACTTTATGAGATATTTTGTTCACAAACAAACGGACAGACAAACGGACAAACAGGGTGAAAACATAACCTCCATCGACCTTTGGTGGCGGAGGTAAAATAATAACCCAAACTTTTGCACAGTGAAAACGAGAGTTAAGCAATTGGTTCATGTCTGTCCGTCTGTCTACAAACTGTCAGTTTATAATCGAAGAACAACTTACTTCATTTGATTGTTACTAATACACCCGCAGACTCCAGGAGGGGCAGGAAGGGTCATTCCTCTTTGGGGTATATAGATTACAGTCGATCTATGGTCGGGCTTCAAGAACATTGGGTGCGTGTTCATTTACCAAATTTCTTGTGGAGAGATCGCCAAGTGGTTTAAGCATTCGAGCAAGCACTCCATTCAAAACCGTTAAGGAGCGGCTGGCTTGGCAAGCGCTAACTAGCTGCTTGGTAAATGAGCACAACTCAGGCTTTCTCCCTTTCAGTTTCGTGTTAAACAGCAGGAGCGAGTTTCAAAAGTTCGCTATGAAAAACGCCACGTGGAAGTAACATGGAAGTAAGGAATTAGCCTCGGCTTTTTGATAGCATGTAATTAATCCAACCCTCGTGGGTTATATAGAGTACCGTAGATCTTCGCTCAGTTCTGCCAGTAAACCTTACTTCACGGATGTCGGGATTCCTCCAAATTTCTTCATTTAGTGTTACTAGGGCATGCCCGTACTATATATATAGGACGTGCCCGTAAGTGCGTGATGTTACCGTACAATGAATGTATCGTCCCGACGCCGCAGCTCGGATGGCGCTGCAGTTAATCGGGCCCCCAAATTCCTCATCGACGATAACTAAACAATATATTATATGAATCGCACCGTACATACCTCCTTCTAGATCTTGTTCTTGTCTTGATATACTCACTCAGGCTCACTCTATCACGACTGAGTCCTCCCAGCTCCTCCAAATGGCGCCCGCTAGCCGCTACGTAAGTCCGGAAGTGACGTCCTCATTTGACTGTCCGGAAGGTCGCAAATCGCAGTTACGATGAATCGCAAATTAGTTTTAATTCGTTTTAAAACATAGTTTAACGGCAACATAGTTTGCCGACGGGAAATAAATGAATACGCTCTCAAATGTGCCATCCGAGGCAGAGTCTGTTCGCCACGTTCGGCACACGTGATAGCTCGCTGCTCTCTGATTGGTTGAATCGTTTTTTGGACATAGCTCGGTAACTACTTCTGCGATTAATTTAAAACCTTGAAAAGGCACATCCTCGGGTCCCCAGCAATATACCTGGCAAGTTTCAAGTATATCGGACCGGTAGTTGTCGAGAAACAGCGGTCACAGACAAACATACATACAAACATACAAACATACAAACATACAAACATACAAACATACACACAGAGATTGCTGGAATTATAGATAGATAGACGGCAAAGCCGGTGTTGTGAATGAACGCATACGTATTATGTTGAAAAGCCAGATTTTGCTGGATCCCTTGAGAATTTCGAAGCTTTGACGCACCAAATCGCTCAATGGAGGCCGCCATATTGCGGATGCGGAAGTATGCATAACAAATTGAAAAAAGTTCAATAGGAGTTTGTTTCACCCGTCTTTTTTTGATTCACAATCTTATGCACCTCTAATTTGTAATTAAAATACTTTAAGACCAACCTCGGCCAGCACGGGCCTGGTTATCTTCAACGAAAATCGTCACCAAACACGGGAACCAATGAGATTCGAGCATTTCAAAAAAATATTTCAAAAACCAAATCACTCAATGGAGGCCGCCATCTTCCGGATGCAGAGTTATGCATTAAAAAATTGCGAAAAAGTTCAATAGGAGTTTGATTCACCCGTCTTTTTTTGATTCACAATCCTATGCACCTCTAATTTGTAATTAAAATACTTTAAGATCAACCTCGTTCCCCCTGGTTATCTTCAACGAAAATCGTCACCAATTACCGGAACCAATGAGATTCGAGCATTTGAAAAAATATTTTTAAAAAGCTTTTTACCACATTTCGGACGCTGAAAATGGCGTCAAATATTCTAAAATTGATGAAGAATTATTTTTTAGAAATCTCGCGGCCGGAGGGGATAGTTTTCACGGCCGGAAATATACGAAGTTGAGACGGAATTCACCGAATTAATCAAGAAGGAAATTTTATAAATTTTAATCTCATCCAGAATGCAAATGGTGGCATTTTGAACTAGGTACGGTACCTTCTACACCTACCTACTACCAACTACCTAACCTACTGATGCCATAGTGATGGGTAAAATAGTGACAAGGGGCTTTGGCTTCGCCGGCTCATTGCGGCTTTACAGTCGGGTACTAGTAAAGAGCATTGACGACTGTTTAAAAAGCGAAGCATACGTGTTTGTGGTTTATAATATTTTTACTTGCTGTAGAAGCCCTTGCTTCCACGGAAACGCCATTATAACTGTAACCTATTTATACACATTATCACTGCAGGAAAAATGCCTTGGGAAAGTGGGACATTATTAATATTAATATTGTTTTGTAATAACATGAATATGCGATTATCATTAATTTTGTTATTAAAAGCATCTTTAGAAAAACACCACGATAAATCTTCTTTGGAAATACGCCACGATAAAGCTAATTTAACGTTTATATACACCTCAACGTGCAACCCCATTGACGGCAATGGTGGGCAAACTCGCTAGGGGGGAGAAAACCCCCTTGGGGAGGGGGGCAAAGGAATGTGCTACAACCTTCATTGTGTAACCCTTCGTCATCCTGTCAAGTTTGGTTGAGATTGGATAAGTAACGACAGAATGTATTGGCGTCAAAAATTCATCAGACAGACAGAAATGCTTTAGGAGCCGGCGGAGCCGGTGTTGTCAATAAACGCGTACGTATTATGTCGAAAACCAGATTATGCCTTGGCTTGAGAATTCCGAAGCTCAATGGAGGCCGCCATCTTGCGGATGCGGAAGGATGCATAACAAATTGAAAAACGTTCAATAGGAGTTTCTTTCACCCGTCTTTGTTTGATTCACAATCTTATGCACCTCCAATTTATTATGAATTTACTTTAAGACCAACCTCGGCCCACACGGGCCTGGTTATTTTCAACGAAAAGCGTCACCAAACACTGGAACCAATGAGATTCGAGCATTTGAAAAAATATTTCTAAAACCAAATCACGCAATGGAGGCCGCCATCGACCGGATGCGGAAGTTTGCATAAAACAATTGCGAAAAAGTTCAATAGGAGTTTGTTTCACCCGTCTTTGTTTGATTCACAATCTAATGCACCTCTAATTTGTAATTAAAATACGTTAAGACCAACCTCGTTATCTTCAACGAAAATCGTCACCAAACACCGGAACCAATGAGATTCCAGCATTTGAATGCATAAAACAATTGCGAAAAAGTTCAATAGGAGATTGTTTCACCCGTCTTTGTTTGATTCACAATCTAATGCACCTCTAATTTGTTATTAAAATACGTTAAGACCAACCTCGTTATCTTCAACGAAAATCGTCACCAAACACCGGAACCAATGAGATTCGAGCATTTGAAAAATATTTTTAAAAAGCTTATCACGCGTTTCGGAGGGTGAAAACGGTGGCAAATATTCTAAAATTGACGAATAATTATTTTTTAGAAACCTCGCGGCCGTCGGGGATAGTTTTTCACGGCTGGAAATATCCGAAGTTGAGACGGAATTCGCCGAATTAATCAAGAAGTAAATTTTATCAATTTTAATCTCATCCAGAATGCAAATGGTACCTACTACACCTACTACACCTGCTACACCTACTACACCTACTACACCTACTACACCTACTACAACGATGGTACCTACTACACCTACCTACTACCAACTACCTAACCTACTGATGCCATCGTGATGGGTAAAAAAGTGGCAAGAGGCTTTGGCTTTGCCGGCTCATTGCGGCTTTGCAGTCGGGTACTCGTAGCCGGCGAAGCCGGTGTTGTCAATAAACGCGTACGTATTATGTCGAAAACCACATTATGCTGTATCCCTTGGCTTGAGAATTCCGAAGCGCAATGGAGGCCACCATCTGGCGGATGCGGAAGTATGCATAACAAATTGAAAAACGTTCAAAAGGAGTTTCTTTCACCCGTCTTTGTTTGATTCACAATCTAATGCACCTCTAATTTGTAATTAAAATACGTTAAGACCAACCTCGTTATCTTCAACGAAAATCGTCACCAAACACCGGAACCAATGAGATTCGAGCATTTGAAAAATATTTTTTAAAGCTTATTACGGGTTTCGGAGGGTGAAAACGGCGTCAAATATTCTAAAATTGACGAAGAATTATTTTTTAGAAATCTCGCGGCCGCAGGGGATAGTTTTTCACGGCCGGAAATATCCGAAGTTGAGACGGAATTCACGGAATTAATCAAGAAGTCAATTTTATCAATTTTAATCTCATCCAGAATGCAAATGGTACCTACTACACCGACTACACCTACTACACCTACTACACCGACTACACCTACTACACCTACTACACGACGGTACCTACTACACCGACGGTACCTACTTCACCTACCTACTACCAACTACCTAACCTACTGATGCCATAGTGATGGGTAAAATAGTGGCAAGAGGCTTTGGCTTCGCCGGCTCATTGCGGCCTTGCAGTCGGGTACTAGTATGATGATATGAACACGAATCGGAACGTCAATCAGAAAACAAACCTGCCGTTTAACAGTACTTTGTGTCTGAATTCTTCCCAATCGGACATGTGCAGAGAGAAGTGAGATAATATTTTTACTCTGTCTGCCTGTCAAACAAATTCGAAAATCATTCCCAACAGGAAACGTACTGTTTTAAGGACGTTATAAAGGACACAAGCACGTAATTAGAAAAGGGTTGTGTAATAGATATGCAACGGTAAATTCCGGAATTCATTTATTTATACAAACTTTACAATCTTTTGTATTGAAGTTGAATTGTATACTTGAACACCATATAACACAAATCACCTTATTTGCATTTTCAAATCCCTTCCGTTTAGCAGTACTTGGACAGGTTAAATAAGGTGGTGTATAAACGTGGTGTACAACACTGCGTCAATAGTGAAAAACTTCTGGAATTTTTTTAAACGATCTTTAAAATCAATATTAAATCATATAATCATTTTTAAAATCATAAAATAATTTGATGATAAAAAATTGTGCGTGGTTACATATTTCATGAACTTTTATTATTCTTTTTTTAATGGATATTGTCCCAGACAAGGCATACGCCACTCTAGGTAAGGGGCAAAGAGAAAGTTAGAAAAATATAAGGATAAAGCAAAACAATAAATAAATAAATAACAAAAAAATAAAACCTCCGCAACTGAAGTAAAACTGAGGTTGTGTTTTCACCCCATTCTGTCTGTCTGTCTGTTTGGTGGGTCGGTTGAATGTGTGACGAGGACTAATTGATTAGATTTTGGTGAAGTTCCAGATCCGGATGCTCGAAATTTTCCCAGTGATTCTTCACCACTTCCCCCCCCCCCCCCCCCCCCCCCTCTATGTACTGGTATAGCGTGATATTTCAAAAAGTTGTGGATGACTTATTACAAAACTTGGTAGACGAGTTGCTTTGGTGACAAGAACAAGCTGATTAGGTTTTGGTTCAGGTCCGAATCCAGATCCGGTCTATCTGTGGGATACAAAAGGTAAACTGTTCAGCCTGGCGGAGGTACGCGCTCCACCGAGTGTCGTTATAGTTTATATATGTACGAGCCATTTTTACCCGTCGCTTCGCTACAAATGTAATCAAAGGCCAACATGTCGTACTTCGCAAATATATTGCTTTATTCACCCAATCACTTGCCCAAGGTCATCTTCCATCTGATTGGAAGTCGGTTAACATCACCTTTGTCAGGCAACTTCTTCTTCTTCTTCTTCTTTACAGCCACAATTATTCCCATATTATTGCGGGATTGGCCTGAGGGACGTTTGGCTCAAGACTTTCATGAACCGGCTGTCCAGGCCTGACGTTCAACTGAGGTTCGGGCAGGAATTTGTAATTCCTGAGGTCACTGTTTCCGTACAAGGGATGCAACATCTATTTAATACATACGCAACGCGCATCTATTCACATGTAATACAATACACTTACTAAACAGACACTTAAGAAATAACTACCGTATACTAAAGTTTAATTATTTAACCCCTTTGAGCCGTGACCGCAACAGTACGTTTTGATCAACTTTAGCTTGGAAAAGCTGTGCTCACCACTCAACACATTCACAGGGAGGATCAAGAAGATGTGGTGAGCAATAAATGTGTTTCAGACATTATCCATGAGATTATTTTTGCAAAAATTGTTCAATACGTCTTGTGGTCATTCCCACTTTAGAATTCCTCTTGCAATGCCTCACAATCCACTAAACAAATCGGAAGCATCGATATGTTTGGAGTCCCCGTGTTGTAAAGCTTGCTCCAGCTTCTGGCAATTTCCATAATTTGCTTTGATGTTCTATTCTGCAAACTGTGAACATCATAGAGGAAGCCCAACACAGAATTCATTTGATGCTTCTGTGTGAATGTTTCTTACATCGATTGTATTTCTGTGTCAAGGATTGAAACGGAAAAAGTTCAGTTTGAAATTTTCCTTGGGGTTCTCAATCGGCTCTTCATCTGTTTCATTTGTGAACTGCTTCCTCTTCTTCCTAATAAGGACCGGATCTGGTTCAAATATCTGGTTTATCTCCAACTCCTCTGCATGGGGGAGTTGGGAGGGAAGGGGGGAATGGGGTGGGAGGGAAGGGGGGAATTGGGTGGGAGGGAGGGGGAATTGGGTGGGAGGGAGGGGGAATTGGGTGGGAGGGAGGGGGAATGGGGAGGGAGGGGGGAGTGTGGAGGGAGGGGGGAGTGGGGAAGGAGTAGGGGAGTGGGGAAGGAGGAGGGGAGTGGGGAAGGAGGGGTGGAGTGGGGAGAGAGAGGGGGAGTGGGGAGGTAGGGGGGGAGTGGGGGAGTTGGGAGGGAGGGGGGGAAGTGGGAATGGAGGGGGAGTGGGGGGAATGGGGAGGGAGGGGTGGAGTGGAGAGGGAGGGGGGAGTTGGGAGGGAGGGGGGGAAGTGGGAATGGAGGGGGAGGGGGGGAAGTGGGAATGGAGGGGGAGTGGGGGGGAATGGGGAAGGAGGGGGGAATGGGGAGGGAGGGGGTGGAGTGGAGAGGGAGGGGGGAATTGGGAGGGAGGGGAGGGGGAGTTGGGAGGGAGGGGAGGGGGAGTTGGGTGGGAGGGGAGGGGGAGTTGGGAGGGAGGGGAGGGGGAGTTGGGAGGGAGGAGGGAGCTGGGAGAGAGGAGGGAGGGAACGGGAGGGGGGATGGGGGAGGGGAGGAGGATGGGAGAGGGTGGGACATTGACGAGACAAAGCAGAAAGAGAACCATTTACCTTTACCTGATCCCCACAATATGCCTGTGTGAGGTCGTAGCTGGGTTCGCTAAAGATGGCGGAGCTCAGGTAGCGTTCACTGAGCTAAAGATGTTACAGTGGTATTACAGCATTACCAGCATTTTTCAGGCGGAGTTCGCGGTTCTTACTTCAACGCACAATCACAGGGTGTACTTCTGGCATCCCCTGGTAGGTCACCTGGCTTGTTGGGCTGGACGTTAGCAGTTTGTATTAAAGGAAAGACACACACAGTCTGATTGTTTACTTATGTAATTTCATGAAAAACATGTTGTTCATTTTTTTGCTTTTCCATATTTCACCACCGTTCAGTTTTCCCAGTGGATAAACCGACCCTGAATCCAAGGAGGGGCCTCGAGCCCTCTGAATCCCACTCACCCTCCTGGTTGCATCAATGGACATGGTACAGGATAAAGTCTAGATCAGGGCAAAGCAAAAGTGTTCCTCTCGCTACCAGAGCTCAACAACTCACTTTAACGCCATAGCCTGCAGCTCTTTGCAAAACGGCCCGTGATGTTATCATTTTCCACCCTGTTGCACATTCCTTGTGCCTTTTGTGCACAAGTCGTCACCTGGCCTCGCCTCGACAGGAGGTTTACACCACACGACCTTATTCTATTCTGCTCTATCGTTTACAATCAATGCCCCCACAGTCATGCCCTACTCCATATTATGGTCCACACCATTATATTCTACTCGATCACACTATTCTTAACACAGTCTATCTATGGATCTTCCCTCCATGACCCCACTCCTTTTTGCACCGTGATGATGCATATGGCTGCCAAAGCAGTTTCCAAGGTTATTGGGCACAATCCTGGACGGGTCACCACTCCACTGCAGGATACTCAAATGGCTCATTCATCCCACTAAGCTTGTACTCATTTTGCCAACCTCTGCAGGATGACAGGCCAACCCACCTGATGTTGCTTCCACAGCACGACAGGGGCTCCAACTCAAGACCCTAACACATATATATTTATACAGACTTGGCATTTAATATGGAATATAATTTTTTTTCTTGACTTGGGTTTACTTTCTTAACTCAGTATATCAATCTGGTGAGTTTCTTTACACTTTGGTGATTTATTGTTAAAAGAACCATGTCACTGATTGTCTGTAGCAGCAAGAAGTCAACAACAGGATTATATCACAGGTGGCATGGCAAAATGTACTGACAGGTGCATTTGATGATTGGCTTCACAGTCGGGTATACAAGGGTTGTTGCGTTCTGTATTAGTGGAAAACAACTGCTGCACGTCTCCAAAAGTTATTGCCGCTTCCTCTGGAGATGGTCCGTCAACTCGACAATGCTGTTTGTCATGGAGTGGTGGCTTTACGAAATTATGGCATGAAACAGCGTGCTATTGCTCGGCAGTATGGCATCACTCAAGGTCAGGTGTCAAAGATCCTGAAACGAAATGCTCAGAGGGGTATCCCTACTCCAATACCGAGGCCAGGACGTCCCCGCAGAACCACAAGGAGGGATGATCGCCAGCTGCACCGGTTAGTCCGCAATGGCCGTACCAAGTCAGCTAATCGGCTTAGGGCTGAGTGGCAGCAACTGACAAATGTGCCTGTATCCAGAAGGCTAGTCAACCAACGACTGGTTCAAGAAGGCTATCGTGCCAGGCGTACCCTGAGAAAGCCACGCCTGACCAGACAACACCGCCAGCGCCGATTGCAGTGGGCCAGAGAGCGCCGTCAATGGCAGCCAGGATACTGGAATCACGTGATCTTCAGTGACGAGTCTAGATTTCGGGTCTATCGTCAAGATGGCCACGTCCGAGCGTGCAGACAAGTGCATGAAGCCTACAACAAAGATTGTATAGTGCCAAGAGTCTAAGCTGGAGGTGGTGGGGTGACCATTTGGGCTGCTTTTCATGCAGGGGGCAAAACTGACCTGGTTGTTCTGAATGGAAACCTGAACCAGTTCAAGGACAGGGCCATTCTGGAAGAAACATTGCTTCCATTTGCTCGTGCAGCCTTTCGAGGAAACTTTGTCTTCCAAGATGACAATGCACGGCCTCATCGTGCTCGCATGATCCAACACTTTCTTGCTGACCGTGGTGTAGAGCATATGGAGTGGCCTGCCATGTCCGCGGATATGAATCCAATAGAGAACTTGTGGGCAGAATTAACGCGTCAAATCGACCACTTGGACCAGCAGCCGACCTCTGTGCGTGAATTGCAGCAGGCTATTGTCACTGCATGGCAAGCGATTCCTGTCCAAACCTTGGCAAATCTCGTGAACAGCATGCCTCAACATGTACGGGCAATCCTGAATGCTTGTGGGGGTTACACGAAGTACTGAACTGTAATTTTACTGTCCGTAATCCCAGTCGTAATTTAACTTTTGTTTTTGTTAAAAAAAATTTTGGCTAATGTGCAAAATAAAGAGATACTTCTGTAAAACGTAAAGAAGTTTAACACAGTACTGTCTGTGAATTGAGTTCGATATCAGTTTACATCACTTTCAAGGATCAATTTATTTGTTTCGAAATGTCAAATGTGGTTTTTGTTTCTTTTAAAGGTCACATTAACAAAATCTAGAATAATTTCAACATAATTCCAATGAACTTTTGGTTCTAAGACATCTTGAAAAGTAAGTTCACCCCCACAAAAAAAATATTCCATATTAAATGCCAAGTCTGTATATATAAATATATATATAAATATATACAGTATATATAGAAATATATGTATATATATATAAATATATACAGTATATATATAAATAAATATAAATATATAAATATATATATATATATATATATTGTTACGGACCGCGGATAAGATGTTGGTTTGCCGAGCGGATGGCACCGCGGCCCTAACAGTTACCCCGACTAACCCGATTCCTGAACGTTGGCCGAATCGCGCCACAGATATTCAATGGGGAAAAGACTAAAGCGAAGGATGTGAAGAAGAAGAAAGACAACGGGTAAGGAATACAAATATAATTTATTTACTATTTACAAGACCAAAATAACCAAGGAGAAGGAAGGATAATAAAATAATTTACAGAAGAGGCAAGGCGACACAGCGAAACTTAGCTTAACTATACAGGCTTAATTAATACCCAGGGACAGAACAAACAAAGACAGACTCACGCGGGGAATGATGATAGGAATGGCAGGAGGTGGATGGCTGGAGGGAGAGGAAGGTCCACTGGAACTGGGTCAAGGTCGGGCCGGGAGCGGCAGCTCCGTTCCTCCGCGGCCACGGTCGGCACCGCCATCAACGCCCAAGCTGCGGTCATGCGAGCTGCCGCGGGACGAGCTCTGCCGGTCGAGTTAAAGCTGCCTGGTGGAGCCAACGCTGCTTGGTGGAGTTTAAAGCTGCTGGTACTGCTCGTGGTACTCCTTTTGCTTGCTCTCAGGACTCTCTCTCAATGCTTGCTCTCAGAACTCCTTCTCTCAATGCTTGCTCTCAGAACTCCTTCTCCCTATGCTTGCTCTCAGAACTCCTTCTCCCTCCTCTCTGCTCTGCGCTGCTTGTGTACTGCCAACTCTCTGACGCACCTCTCTTTGCACGTCTCTCTTCAAAGGCTTCCGCGCGCGCTCTTTATAGCGCCTCAGGCGATCAAGCCGCTGGTGTCCAGGACACGCCCATCGGTGAGCTCACCTCGGCCCTGGTTGGTCACGCGACCTCCCGACCCCGCCCTTAGAGGAGGCGTTGGCAAGGCCACGCCTTGTTCCCGGCGCTGTGCCGACTCCTCCCACCTTCGGCTCCGAGATCACCTCGTGGCTAATGGAGTCTTGGGGTGAAATCAACAACCCACAGCTGTAGCAAACCTGACAAACTGCCCAGTGCAGTTGGCAATTGAGGCTTGGAGGGGATGTAGTTGGCAATTGACTATAAGGGAATGTGAACGGATTCTACTCTTATTTCACCTGGTGCAATGGAGTGTCATCCTAATGGAAGACAAGGCCTTACCCTAATACACATAATAAGGAAATAAACTACTGAACAGGGATATTATGGTGTCCTTCATGTATGCTTAATGGAACTAACTACGGGAACGCCCTTTGACCTTTATACAACACTGGAGTAAGGAGGGCGATATTTTACAACAATTTACACGACAACAACAAAAAAAAAAAACCATTCTCATATCCACAACAATATATATATATATATATGTATATATATATATATATATATATATATATATATATATATATATATATATATATATGTATATATATATATACACAAAGAATTAAGTTAAGCACCCCCCCCCCCGTTTTTTTACAACCTCGCACATTACAAGTTTGTTGTCGTCAAAACAGTGTAATATACCCATGATATTGCTATATTTTCTGGAGAAGTGATATTATGGTCACATAAAAACATAACAATCATGCCGTTTTCAATATTTTATTCTGAATAATTTAAGGTGAAATTTTTTGGGAATTTTAGGCATATTTTCACCTCAATTTAAGTATGGAGCTATAGGTCCATCACGGACAGTGTGGATGACGTTTATGTTTTCTAACGTACAGTCATTGTTCTGAGAAGACCTCTAGCGATCTTTGCGTCAATAACGTGTGTAGGACCCACGTGATCGGATCACTGACTCAACCAATCACTTTTTTTCACTTTGATCACTCAATTTCATCAATGGATAATTGCTAATGTCATACCAATCATTATTTGATCTCACATACCTTAGAATATATGCCAATGTATACATATACACAAAGAATATATATTAGGGGGTGCTTACCTTAATTCGTTGTGTAGGGGTGCTTAACTTAATTCTTTGTGTATATATACAGTATATATATATATATATATATATATATATATATATATATATATATATATATATATATATATATATATATATATACAGTATATATATATATATATATATATATATATATATATATATATATATATATATATATATATGTATATATATAAAAAATATATATATCTGTGCAGTGTCTGTGTTGTCCTGTGTTGTCACTGAACTACTCCCTCAAACTTTTGTAAAACCGTACCAAACTTCTGGTATGCACCTATCTCTCACGTGTGTATGTCCTAAGGGTATTTTCTTTGAAAAAATTCCTAATTTCTTTTTTTTTTGCGATTTTTTGGGGGGATTTATTTTTTTTTCAACTTAACTCTTCAACCTCAATTGTTTATAAAATGTAATATCACGTATATTACAAATACATTTGTGCAAAATAATTGTTTGTATTATGATTGGTGTAAAGTGTAAACCATGACAAAACAGCAACTCAGGTGCAGTCATCTTTCAAAATATCTGCATATCTGCGCACTGTCTGTGTTGTCACTGAACTACTTACTCCCTCAAACTTTTGTTTCCGTGGTTGTGAAGTGTTTTTAATAACGTGGTGGTGAGGTGTTTCAAATTACGTGATGGTGAGGTGTTGTGAATTATGTGGTGGTGAGGTGTTTGGAATTATGTGGTGGGGAGGTGTTTTGAATTACGTGGTGGTGGTGTGTTTTGAAATACGTGATGGTGAGGTGTTATGAATTATGTGGTGGTGAGGTGTTTGGAATTATGTGGTGGGGAGGTGTTTTGAATTACGTGGTGGTGATGTGTTTTGAATTACGTGGTGGTAAGGTGTTTTGAATTATGTGGTGGTGAGGTGTTATGAATTACGTGGTGGTGAGGTGTTTTGAATTATGTGGTGGTGAGGTGTTATGAATTACGTGGTGGTGAGGCGTTTTGAATTTCGTGGTGGTGAGGTGTTTTTCATTACGTGGTGGTGAGGCGTTTTGAATTTCGTGGTGGTGAGGTGTTTTTCATTACGTGGTGGTGAGGTGTAATCGTTCCAAACTTCCAGTCTGCACCTGTCGTGAAAATCAAGCTCAGACACGACTTGACCTCTGGGTAGGTTTAATATCATTTAGATCTGTAGTACATCCTGTAAGAATACATGCATGCAACAGGCATTAAAATCAGAGTATTTCATGAGCAATGGTCGATTCAATATAGCAATGGTCCAACAGAGAGGACAGTCAGCGCAGCATTTAGGGGCGTACATACCATTCAAACTACAGGACTATGTCACAGTGAGTTCCGCTGGAGTGTCCGCGCGCCCCGGTTGTCCCGGGTCTTATAGACGCCCCTTCTGTAGCGAGCACACCCTGGGTTCACCTTGGTATAATTTCACTACATTCTCCCCGCCGTTAGAACTATACTGCCGCTCGGCAGGTTGCAAGCAAGCATCAGCAATAAACGAATGGGTCACGTCAATCCACGTCAGTCGGTCCACCCGTAGCGGTCGGGGCGGCGAACTTCCCTGCCAGTTCGTGTTCGGAATCTACCGGGCACGGCGTCCCCAAGCCCGGAGTCCCCCGCGTCGGAATAGCCGCCGGAGGTGGGAGTCGGAGGGGGCGCCCCTGCGCCTTCGGGCACGGGAGTGGGGAACGACGGGAGTAACGGTGGTAGTTCCATAGGGGAAGCTTCGGTAGAGTCCATAAACTCGTAGACGGGTTCGTCGATATCCCTGTCGTCGTCCCCACATGGGGCGAGATGGCGTACGGAGACAGTAGACTCGCGGCCATCCACCGTTAACACGCGAGCATGCTCGGGATTAGCCTGGAGGACCTGCACCTTGTCAACAAGGGGGTCGTACTTGCTAGCGCGAACCGCTCATTTGAGATAGGCGGGCCCCGGTTCAGCGAGCCAGCTGGGTAAAGATTGGATACTGCCGGAGCTTCTAGGGTGGTGGAACAGTCGTTCGTGAGGAGTCTGGTTGGTGGCAGTACATAGGAGAGCCCGGATCGAGTTTAGAGCGGCAGGTAGCGACCACGCCCATTTATCGAGGCCTCGGCCGAGGGTCCGAAGGCTTAGCATGACGGCCCTCCATATAATCCCATTAAAGCATTCGATCTGCCCATTCGCTTGGGGCCGGTACGGGGTGGTGTAGCTCGAAGTGACATTATGCTGGAGCAAGTAGCCCCTCACCTCCTGGGACAGGAACACCGCACCCCGATCGGTATGCACGTAGGCCGGATACCCGAACATAGAAAACAAATTCTGCAGGCACCGAATAACCGTGGCAGCCGACATATCCCCGCACGTGTAAGCAAAGGGGAATCGGGAATACTCATCGCCGATAGTGAGCAGATAGCGAGAGTTGCTCGACATTGGCAGCAGCCCTTTGAAGTCCATCGCCAAGCGCTCCCACGGTCTAGTAGCCCTAACGAGTGTCCCCATAGGAGGGTTATAAAAACGCGGTTTGAGTTCCGCACAGATCGCGCAATCACGGCAGATGCGGCGGATGTCCTCAATCGAGTACGGCAGATTGCCCTCGCGCACAAAATGCGCGAAGCGCGTTACCCCGGGATGACACATAGTGCCGTGCAAAGTGCGCAGCCCCTCCAAAGTTACAACCCCCGCGCAAGTGGCCGGCCTCGATAAGGCGTCAGCGACCAGGTTATCCTTCCCCGGGCGGTATTTGATGGTGTAGCAGAAGTCGGCGAGTTCGATACGCCAACGGGTGATTTTCTCATTCTTAATGCGCTGAGCATGTAAGGTGTCGTACATAAACGCAACACTCTGTTGGTCCGTGATGATTTGGAAACTCCACCCAAGCAGATACGGCTGCCATCGCCGAATTGATTCGACGATCGCGTACGCTTCCTTTTCGACAGACGAATGCCTCCGCTCGGCGGAGGTGAGAGTCCGCGAGAAGAAAGCCACAGGGCGGCCTCCTTGGGAGAGAGTCGCCGCTATCGCATGATCCGAGGCATCACTCTCCAAAACGAAAGAGGCACTCTCGTCAATCGTCGCGACAGCGGCGCCAGCGATGTCGACTTTAAGGCCCTCGAAGGCCGCCAGGGCGGCCGGGCCCATGGGGAAAGTGTCGCAGGCCATGAGGGGGCGGAGCTTCGCAGAGAAATTTTGCACCCACTTTGAGTAGTGGGCGAACAGCCCTAGAGCGCGTTTTAGCGAAGCCCGATCGCTAGGCGGAGCCATATCGAGCAAAGGGCGCAGACGCTCCTTATCCGGAGAGACGGAGCCATGGGTCACGGTGTACCCCAAAAGGTCTACAATGCGTAGAGAGTATCGACACTTAGCCGCATTCATGGTTAGGCGATATTTCCGCGTGACCTCGAGGAAGCGTTTCAGATTAGCGTCGTGATGCTCCTGGTCATACCCACAAACCGTAAGATTGTCCAGATAGACAAAGACATCGGTCAAATTCTCCTTCGCAACGAGGTCATCCATAGCCCTCTGAAAACAAGCGACTCCGTTAGTTACCCCAAAGGGAAGTCTCGTGAACTGGTACAACCGCTGACCCGATTCAAAGGCTGTAAAGACGCGATCAGCCCTAGAGATGGGGACTTGATGATACGCACTATGCAGATCGAGAGTGCTATAAACGGAATACAGGGCCACCTGGCGTACCAGGGCGTCCATCCCCGGTAAGGGGTAGGCATCCAGCTGTGTAAAACGATTAATCGTCTGCGAATAGTCGATTACCATGCGCCGGCGGTGGGCCTCACTCCGCACCACTAAGACTTGGGCCCGCCACGGTGACCTACTGTGTTCTATAATACCGTCCTTTAAGAGCAGGGCCGTTTCTTCCGCAATGAATTGCGCGTCCGTGCGAGAGTAGCGCCGCGATTTGACGGCTACAGGGGTACAATCAGTGGTCAGGTTGGGGAACAGTGAGAGTGGCTCCATGTCCATTTGAGCGAGGGCGCACACAGCGAGCGTGTCCGGCCCACCGAAGTCTATTTCCAAACGTCCATGCCGCTTAAGGAAATCAAGTCCTAACAGAACGTCAGCGCATAAAGCAGGTAATACCATGAGATACACGTCTGGGAACGTGCGTCCCTTTATCACAAGTTTCAATCGACATGCCCCTTTTGTGCTCAACCAAAGTCACTGAGAGGCCATGAAGATCCGGCGGGTTGTCCCGAGAACCGGCCACCCATGTTGATGCACGAGTCGCTGATCGATAAAACTATCCGTGGACCCCGTGTCAATCAAAGCTTGCGCAAAAACGCCCGTGACCGTGAGCGGAATGATGGCCTGCGCAAGGCCGGCAGACCCGGCAGGTATTGTACCGGCCGGGCGAGAAGATCGCGCCTCGCGGGTGGATCCCACGCCGGCTGCAATCCTTCGGGCAGCGTCGGCAGGTTGGGCCTCAGCAGGAGCATTGAAGTCAGTTGGCTCATCAGCAGTTTCATTTGCCAGAGTGGGTGTGTGTAGGTCGTAAGAGCAGCCGCCAGATGGCACTCGAGTCACGTGAGAAAGATCTCTGCCGTCTGCAGATTCATATGCCAAAGTGGGTGCATGTAATTCGTAAGAGCCGCCGTCAGATGGGGCTCGAGTCACGTGCTGCGTTTGCCGCACATCGAGAGGAGTTTCCAAAGCAGGAGCATGTCGCTTGTTTGAAGTAGGCGTTCGAACGCCAGTCAAGGTCGGTCGCGCTGTGGCCGGTCGCGTTCGCGCCATTTGTTTCGGCGGCCCGGTGTATCTCACCAAGGTCGGGCGTGTAGCCAGAGGCCCGCGAGAAGGAGAGCGGCTCTTCAAAGCCGAGTGAGGCACCCCGTCCGGCGCTCGATCCGTTGGCTCCGCGATGAGCCCATTCAAGGTCGTGCGGGGACGCGTGCCCTGAGCGGCCTTCCTGCAGACCTTTGCAAAATGGCCCTTGGTGGAGCACAGGTGGCATGTAGCCTCCCGGGCTGGGCATTCAGAGCGAGGGTGCTGCCGATTCCCGCAAAAATAACATTTTGCATACCGGTCAGGCCGTGGCCGGGCAGCGGCGGCAGCAGTGAGGCCGGAAGCGGAGTCCGCTTCAGGAGCTCCCAGAGACTCGGCCGTAGTGGTCGGGTCCTCCTCCGTATCCTCGGCGGTAGCCCTCTCCGGTCGCGCGAGTTGCGAGGTCCCCGCCACGACTCGTGGGTGATCATATACGGTGGATTGTTCTCGGGCATCTGTGTATACGCGTGCCAGCCGTAGTGCCTCTGTAAATGTCAGATCCGCGACCTCCAGGAGTCGGAGCCACAAGACTCCAGAATTAATTCCGGAGATGAATGAATCTCGGAGCAAGTCGCCCTGCACTTGCTCGTGGGTCCGGACGTCATGCACGCAGTCTGCCAACAGGTAGCGCAACTCCTGTGCGAAGCGATCGATCGATTCAGATGGTTGTTGTCGCCGCTGAGAGAGTTGATGCCGGCCGTGCACAGCGCTCCGTGTCTTTACGTAGAGGCGCTTCAGCTCGGCTAGAGCCGTAGCGTATGTCCCAAATCGAGAAATGTTCCGGAAAATGGTGTGATAGACCTTCGACTGTAACACGGACAGCTTCATCGCTGCGGTGGGCTCTGTTTCGTGAGCAGCAAAGTAATTCTCCAGCGTTTTGAGCCAGTGAGTGAACTCCGATGCTGATCCCTCAGCTTGAGGGTCGGCTCCGAGAATCGGTACCACGATCATCTTGTGGTCAGCCATTCCGGCGATCTAAATGATATTAAATGTCGTGAAAATCAAGCTCAGACACGACTTGACCTCTGGGTAGGTTTAATATCATTTAGATCTGTAGTACATCCTGTAAGAATACATGCATGCAACAGGCATTAAAATCAGAGTATTTCATGAGCAATGGTCGATTCAATATAGCAATGGTCCAACAGAGAGGACAGTCAGCGCAGCATTTAGGGGCGTACATACCATTCAAACTACAGGACTATGTCACAGTGAGTTCCGCTGGAGTGTCCGCGCGCCCCGGTTGTCCCGGGTCTTATAGACGCCCCTTCTGTAGCGAGCACACCCTGGGTTCACCTTGGTATAATTTCACTACAGCACCTACCTCTCCTACTGCTGTAATGTCCATGTGTATGAATTCACCGCCTTCCAGAGTTTTAACATTTTGATGCTACCTGAGCTTATTTCATGATGCTTTCAAATCAAACTTCATATATAGTCCTCACAAACTACTCCAAAATGATAAAGCTAAAAAATGCATATACAATGTGAATAAGTTACATTAACGGAGAAAATCAGATGATTCTCAGTTGCATAAATATTCAAACCCTTTGCCTAATTGATCCTAAATCACTTCAGGACCAAATTATTTTTTTAAAGGTTACAATACAAGTGTAATAAGTTTCATCTGTATGTAATCAGTGGTTTAACCTAAAAATTAAGCTCTTCGACTTATCTAAGGAGTTCTAAGGTGCAACTCACTTGGTCAACTAACAAGGAAAGCATGAAGAACAAGAAAAAGAGCAGAGATTGCAAACCCTCGCCAGGATGTATTTTCAGTGGTTTTTAAGGCTTTTGTGTTAAAAGAAATATGGCGGCCGAACCACGTGACCGATGACGTCATCTTTTTTTCTAAACTAATTTATTCCTAGATTATGCTCAAGAAATTTCATCTTGATCGGATGAAGTTTTGTACTTGTTGAATTATGACGTCATAATGGAGGCACCTATGACATCATCATTAACATATTTTATTCCCCATGGAGAGTTCTTTACAATGAGCCATGTCTCAATTTTTTCTATTCAGTGCTTTTGGAGATATAGAGGTGCAAAATTTTTCGGTTTTTCCAAGATGGCGGCCGAAACACGTGACCGATGACGTCATCATTTTTTTTTCTCCACGAGTTTATGCCGACATGGCGCTCAAGAAATTTCATCTTGATTGGATGAAGTTTTGTACTTGTCGAATTATGACGTCATAATGGAGGCACCTATGACATCATGATTAACACATTTTATTCCCCATGGAGAGTTCTTTACAATGAGCCATGTCTCAATTTTTTCTATTTAGCGCTTTTGGAGATATAGAGGTGCAAAGTTTTCGGTTTTTCCCAGATGGCGGCCGAACCACGTGACCTATGACGTCATAATTATCATTTAAAAATTATACAGGTGGAGTTGCACCTATGGTGAAAATTTCCTGTCAATCGGACCAACGGTTGCAGAGAAAATCATATTTATTCTGTGTGGACAGACAAACAAACAGATGAAAAATCACTCATGGAGTGACACTTGACAAAACAGAACAAAGTAGCATGGCACTCAGTGGAGCATCCTTTTGACCTCAAAAATAATTAGTGGTTGAATTCAGTGACCTGATATGCAAACCGTCTTCAAAGTTTGTTAATCGGATGAAAATTGACAATTTTAGAAATTCGGCCAATGTTGCCCTTTTGGCCTATTTTGACCTCAAAAATTGTTGGTGGTTGCTTTCAGTAAGGTGATATAAAAATCCTTTTCAAATTTCAAGTCAATCGGATGAAAATTGAGGATTTTAGAAATTCAAAAATAAGTTGTTGACCTTTGGCCTACATCGACCTTTTGGCCCATGCTGATCTCAAAAATAGTTGTGGGTTGAATTCAGTAAGCCGACACGTATATCCTATTCAAATTTCAAGTCAATCGGATGAAAATTGAGGATTTTAGAAATTTGAAAAAAGGTGGTTGACCTTTGGCCTATGTTGACCTTTTTGCCAATGTTGATCTCAAAAATAGTTGGTGGTTGAATTCAGTTTGCCGATATGTAAATCCTATTCAAATTTCAAATCAATCGGATGAAAATTGAGGATTTTAAAATTTTGAAATGGTTGTTGACCTTTGGCCTATGTTGACCTTTTGGCCCATGCTGATCTCAAAAATAGTTGGTGGTTGAATTCAGTTTGCTGATATGTAAATCCTATTCAAATTTCAAAGCAATCGGATGAAAATTGAGGATTTTCGAAATTTGAAAAAAGTAGTTGACCTTTGGCCTATGTTGACCTTTTGACCCCAAAAATACATAGGATTTTGTCGGACCACGAACTCCACCATTTGGTAAAGTTTCGTGAAGATCGGTTTAAAATTGTGTCCTCTAGGCAAGTATAAGTGAGCGGACAGACAAACAAACACACACACAAGCAAACAAACACACACAAACCGGTGAGCAACATACTTGCAAAAAAAAATTTTTTTTTTCGCCAAGTAACAAACAAACAAACGGACTCAAATGCAATACCCTCTCCTCTGGCGAGGGTAACTAGATGGTATTCATAGAATACTTACCCTGCGCAGTCAACTTGTTGCGAGCCAACTCTTCTGTTTTTGAACATTTTTTTTTCTTTGATCCAATATGGCTGCCAGACCACGTGAGCCATGACATCATAAATTTATATTCTCTAATATAATTGTTGCATAGATCATGCTCAATACATTTCAAACTGATCAGACAAAGCGTTGTCCCTGTCGAATTATGACGTCATAATTATGGCACAATTGACGTCATTGTTAACAACATCTATTCCCCATATGGATTTATTTACAATGAGCCATGTTTCAATTTTTTGCATGCAGCCGTTTTGGAGATAATAGAGGTGCAACATATTTCGGTTTTTTTTTTGTTTTTTTTTTGTATACAGAATCGAGGCTCGTGAAAGAGCTAACATTAATCACACAAAAAAAATCAAACAGACACACAAAGTATATAATAAGGGGAGCAGTAGACAAGATGGGGAGAGAAGGGGAAGCACACAAACAACATTTGAGAGCAGGGACATCGGGCAGGGACATCGGTTTTTCCAAGATGGCGCCTGTACCACATGACCTATGACGTCATGATTATCATTAAAATATTCGAAAGGAGGAGGCTGTCCTATGGTGAAAATTTCGTGTCCATCAGACCAACAGTAGCTGAAAATTTTAAAATAATGATCGGATAAGTGATGTACTTGTCGAATTATTACGTCATAACGAAGGCACGATGACATCATCATTAACATATCTTATTCCCCATGGGGAGTACTTGACAATGAGCCAGGTCTCAATTTTTTCAATGGAGTGGTTTCAGAGATATAGAGGTGCGAAGTTTTTCCAAGATGGCGCCTGTACCACGTGACCAATGATGTCATAATCATTAAAATATTCTACAGGAGGAGGCTCTCCTATGGTGAAAATTTCATGTCAATCAGACCAACGGTTGTCGAGAAAATGTATTTTTAAAATGCAGACACGTATGGCACGTGGCACACGGCACATGTACGTACGTACGTAACTGAATGCTTAACCCCGCTGTTTGCTTTGCGCAGGGTAACAAGGAGCTTTCCAAAGAAGTCAGACAAAGTGGTGGAGAAGCTCCGTTCAGGAGAGGGTTATAAGAAGACTTCAAAGTCACTCATTATCCCTTTGAGTCGGTGAAATCTTTCATTAAAAAGCGGAAGACGTATCATACCACCCAGACTACCCAGATCAGGTCGCCCAAACAAACTCAGCAGCTTGGCATGCAGGAAACTAGTTTGACCATCTTATACGGGATGTCACTGTAAATCCAACAATGACTTTGAAAGATCTGCAAGGCTCTGTCTCAGATGGGGGTTAGTGGTCATCAATCAACAATATCCAGTTCCCTTCACAAAGCTGGCCTCTATGGAGAGGTGGCAAGAAAGAAGCCATGACTGAAAAAGACGCACCTGAAAGCTTGTCTGGAGTTTCCGAAAAAGCAGCGTAATGATACTGCAGGCATGTGGAGAAACGTTTAGTGGTTAAAGCGCAAGCCTAACTGAACATCACCCAGTTAACACCATCCCGACTGTCAAGCATGGTGGCAGCAGCATCATGTTATGTGGCTGCTTTTCATCAGCAGGAACTGGCAATCTTAGCAGGATAGAAGGGACAATGGATGGTGCAAAGTATAAGAGAATCCTTGATGAAAACCTGCTCGAGTCAGCCATGAATATTAAACTGGATAGGAGATTCACATATCAGCAAGATAATGACCAGAAGCACAAAGCTAAAGCCACATTGGAGTGGCTGAATAAGAAGAAAAGAAATGTTATTGAGTGTTCCAGTCAAAGTCCAGACTTTAACTCAATTGAACATTTATGGTGACACTTGAAGATTGCAGTCCATAGACGATCGCCATGAAACTTGGCAGAACTAGAGCAATTTTCATGTGAAGATGGGAAAAGTTTTCACCATGTCACTGTGCAAAGCTGGTGCAGACCTACCCAAAGATACCCATAAGCAGTCATTGCTGCAAAAAGTGCTTCCACCAAGTACTGACCTAAGGGACTTTAAATACTTTTTGCAACCAGTGAATGTTCTGTTAATAATAACTTCGACTTCTGTTAGTAAAAAATGAATTCTAGACGAATAGGCATGTGTTGTCCGCAGTTGTGCCACAACAGGACGGAGCTGGTGGAGCAAGTACGGTGGGCAGATGCGTTTGTGGTGGTCTATGATATCAGTGACCACGTGACCTTCCGTGAAGCTAAATCTCTCATCTCCAACTTGAAAAAGAGCTGTAAAAGGTGGGTTGTTTTTGTTTGTATACATAGTCGAAAACTGGAAATTTTGGAGGAGGGATTGGTGTGGTGTTGGGTTAACGAGAGCAGAAAAGATCATTGTTTTGGGTTGGGGAAGATATGAGATGAGTTCTGTATAATGATGAGTTGCTAATCTTTACATTTAGACAGGTGTGGATGAACGTGAACATTTGGTGTTATTTATGACTTGTGAGACAGTCCAGACGTCAGATGATTTCTTAATTAACTTACTAATGTGAAGCATTTCAGGCTATTTGATATTACTGGTGTGATGGTTTTTGGAGGTTTGAATAATTTAAAATGTACTTATTTTATTACTTTCACCACCGAAGTTGGGTGGACGGACGTAGTGTTTTCACCCCTGTTTTTTACTTGCGAAAATCAAAAAATTTCAAGTACGTGTATTTGTTGGTCATGTGCGTTATTCTGTCCGTCTGTCTGTTTGTATGCCAATCACCTACATTTCATAATTTTATACCGATCTTGACGAAACTTCACGAAATGGTAGAGTTGGTCATAATGAAGTGGTCAAAGGTTGAACATAGGCCATGCAACAACTTTGCCAAATTTCTAAAATCTTCAATTTTCATCTGATTGACTTGAAATTTCAAGATTAGCACATCAGGTCACTGAATTCGACCACCAATTAATTTTTGAGGTCAACATAGGCCAAAAGGTCAACATAGGCCAAAGGACAACAACTTAAGGTGTAATTTCTAAAATCCTCAATTTTCATCCGATTGACTTGAAATTTCAAGAGGATTTGCATATCTGGACACTGAATTCAACCACCAATTATTTTTGAGGTCAACATAGGCCAAAAGGTCAACATAGTCCAAAGGTCAACAACTTAAGGTGTAATCTCTAAAATCCTCAATTTTCATCAGATTGACTTGAAATTTCAAGAGGATTTGCATATGTGGACACTGAATTCAACTACCAATTATTTTTTAGGTCAACATAGGCCAAAAGGTCAACGTAGGCCAAAGGTTAATAACAAGGTGTAATTTCTAAAATCCTCAATTTTCATCCGATTGACTTGAGATTTCAAGAGGATTTGCAGATCTGGACACTGAATTCAACTACCAATTATTTTTGAGGTCTTAAAGTGAAAAGGTCAACACAGGTCAAATTCTAAAATCATCAATTTTCATCTGATTGACTTGAAATTTGAACAGGATTTTCACATCAGGTCACTGAATTCAACCATCAATTATTTTTTGAAGTCAACATACGCCAAAAGTTCAACATAGGCAAAAGGACTACAACTTATTTTCAGGATTTCGCAAGTATCGTGCTATGCATGACATTTTTATCTTGCCAAAACGAAGTTTTTGCAAGATGTATCAGTCAGCTTGTATGTTTGTTTGTTTGTTTTTTTGTTTTTTTGTTTGTGGTTAATCATTTTTTTTTCACGTTTAGATCACTCTGTAGACCACAGTTATTATTGGAAACTCCTGTAACTTCGCATATCAGAGTCCTATAGAGATACCCTTCAGCACACAAAATTATGAAGGTCAAGGTCAAAGGTCAAGGTCACTTTGCGGTCAATCATGGAGGTCAACGAAACCCTTATTTTTTGAGTAACTTTGATCGGATCGTCTCCAAACTTCATGGGAATCTAGTATATGGTCCGGCGCTCAGCTGATTAGTTTTTGGTGGCGATCGGCCTTGACCTTCATGGTTAGCGCTGGAGGTCGAAAATTATTGACCCCAAGGTCAAATTACGAAACCCTTATTTTTTGAGTAACTTTGATCTTATGATCTCCAAACTTGGTGGGTATATAGGGTGTGGTATGGCGCTCAGTTGATTAGTTTTTGGTGTCGATCGGCCTTGACCTTCAAGGTCATTTTGAAGGTCATTCAATTTTGACCAAAAGGTAAAATTTTCAAGTTTCAGTTACCATATCGAGTAGTACCTCAAATTGAAGCCCTTGTTGAGTGCTTTCCAAACATATAACTAGTTTGACAATGTGACGTCATTTGACGGCGTTATGACGAAAAAACTGCACTTTTCATGTATATTGTATTGCTTTAGTTCGCATTGTTTAGGTCACTCTGTAGACCACAGTTATTATTGGAAACTCCTGTAACTTCGCATATCAGAGTCCTATAGAGATACCCTTCAGCACACAAAATTGTGAAGGTCAAGGTCAAAGGTCAAGGTCACTTTGTGGTCAATCATGGAGGTCGACGAAACACTAATTTTTTGAGTAACTTTGATCGGATCGTCTCCAAACTTCATGGGAATCTAGTATATGGTCCGGCGCTCAGCTGATTAGTTTTTGGTGGCGATCGGCCTTGACCTTCATGGTTAGCGCTGGAGGTCGAAAATTATTGACCCCAAGGTCAAATTTTGAAATCGTAGGTACCATATCGAGTAATACCTCATATGAATGCCCTTGATGAGTGCTTCCCAGATCTGTAAACAGTTTGACGCTATGACGTCATTTGATGACGTCATGACGAAAAAACGGAATTTTCATGAAAAAATTATTTCCTCAGTTCTCATCAAAATCTTTCAATATTTCATGTGCGTTGGTCATGAAGACATACTATTCACCATACGAAATTATTAAGGTCAAGGTCAAATGGCAAGATACGGTTCACCCTGTGGGTGACATATGTTCATTATTGTTTGTTTGTCCGTCTGTTCTTTATGAACAGGATATTTCAAAAAGTTGTGGATGGATTCGTACTAAACCTGGTGGACAGATTGGGTGTTTGACAGGGAAGAATTGATTCTGTTTTGGTCAAGATTCCAATCCGGATCAAATTCAGATTTCTTTTTTTAAAGTTATTCTTCACCATTGAGTGATGGGGCCAAAACGATATATAGCATATTTCAAAAATATGGTGGACGAGTTATGACTAAACTTGGTGGACAAGTTGGTTAGGTGACAAGAACACGCCGATGAGATTTTGGTTCAGGTCCGAATCCATATCTGGCCTATCAGTGGGATACAAAACAAACTGCTCAGCCTGATGGAGGTATTAGATGTGCTCTACCGAGTGCCGCTCTCGTTGCTATTGAAATTATTGACGATCTAATAAGAATATTGGTGGCGGTGGCATAATGGTTAGATGTCTGCTCGGAGTCTGGGAGGTTGGTGATTTGAACCTACCCTGACTGGGTCATATCAAAGACTTTAAAAAGGGTATGTGCTGCTGCCTTGCTTGATACTCAGCATTTAAAAATTAGAGCACAAACAAACAACCATAGTTTAGTAACCATTGCACAAAATTGATGGGCCTAATGGCCTCCTATGTTGAAGTTATTTGTAAGAGAACTCATTATTATTATTTTGAATTTCTCAACTTGCCCAACAGTGTTCTTGAATAGTACCGATGGGAAGTGCTTGGATTAGTATCCAATATGGCAAATACTGTTGATTATCCTGTGATCATTGAAGTGGATTTATCCATCATTTCCCATTTTGAAAATGGTGAAAGTCACTTTAAGGGAATCCTTTTTTTTTTTTGATACATCGTCCAGGCTTGTGGAAAAGCCGGTACACTGAACGGATCAGGACGTAACAGACAAAAACAGGACGCAAAACACACAAGCATGGAGAAGGAAACTCCAAGGAGGAAAAACTGGAATATTAGGAGGAAGGATTTGGGTGGGGTCAACGAGAGTAGAAAAAGATCATTGCTTTGGATTGGGGACAATCTGAGATGGTGGTGAAACTGAAAATGTGTCTTGAAGACCAGGAGGGAAGAGTGAGATTGAAGAGAATGTGGACGTTTGTTCCAGAGGCGGGCAAAACGATGAACAAATGAGTGGAGGTGAGCAGTGATCCGAGATTTAGGCAGTTTAACTAGGAGGGTTGATGGTGGACCATGTGTGCCCAGCAGAAACCTGGACAAAGCATGGAAAGAGCAGAGGGTGCAAGACCAGAAATGAGTCAGTAGAAGACATAGACCACCGACCCGTTTGCAGTGGTGAAGTGGTATGCCCATATAATCAGCTTCATCATGGGAGATTCCAATGAGCTTGAAGGCCTTGGTTTCCACTGCATCAAGCCGAGCAACATCAGAGGCAAGGACACCAGCCTAGAGGGGAGAGGAGTACTCTATCAAGCTGCGGATGAAAGCCTTGTAGGTGGATAGGAGTTCAGGTGTGCCAATGAAGGACTTTGTACGACAGAGGATGCCCAATCGGCGGTTGGCTTTGGAGGCCAACGTTGAAATGTGGTTTGCCCAAGAAAGATCATGGCTGATGGTGAGACCCTGGAGTTTGATTGACTGAACTTCGTCAAGAGGGTTGTAAAGAAAGTAGATATAAAGGTTTGCCATATGATCCTTTTGGAGACAGTGAGAGTGTGAGATTTGTCAGGATTGAAAGACATTTTCATGTGCTTTGACCAATCTATACAGGTAAACACATCAGATGTGTAAAATATTTCCGAGAATGCCATTTTGCTCTTGCTAGATACACCGCTGCCCCATTTATTGTTTCTGGCATGCTCTCGTGAAAGGTGCCGATTCCACATTCCATTCTTCTAATGCAACGGACTGTTCTCCTGGATTTGGTAAACTGTTTTTTTCCTATTTCACTTTTGCTACATGAATGAACACACCATTCTCGAAGATATACAGTTAGGCAATTTGTAAATGAAAGCCATAACTTGAAGTGTGGAGGCCTATACTGACAAGTACAGCGTATATACAGTGCGTTCAGAAAGTATTCAGACCCCTTCACTTTTTTCACATTTTGTTATGTTGCAGCCTTATGCTGAAATCGTTTATATTCATTTTTTCCCTCATCAATCTACACTCAATACAACATAATGACAAAGAGAAAACAGGATTTTAGAAAGTTTTGCAAATTTAGTAAAAAGAAAAAAACTGAAATATCACATTTACGTAAGTATTCAGACCCTTTGCTATGACACTTGAAATTTAGCTCAGGTGCCTCCCATTTCTCTTGATCATCTGAGATTTTTCTACACCTTGATTGGCGTCCACCTGTGGTAAATTCAATTGATTGGACACGATTTGGAAAGGCACACACCTGTCTATATAAGGTCTCACAGCTGACAATGCATATCAGAGCAAAAACCGAGCCTTGAGGTTGAAGGAACTGCCTGCAGAGCTCAGAGACAGGATTGTGTCGAGACACAGATCTGGGGAAGCCTACAAAAAAATTTCTGCTGCATTGAAGGTTCCCAAGAGCACAGTGGCCTCCATAATTCTTAAATGGAGGAAGTTTGGAACAACCAGGACTCTTCGTAGAGCTGGCCGCCCGGCCAAACTGAGCAATCGGGGGAGAAGGGTCTTGGTAATAGAGGTGACGAAGAACCCGATGGTCACTCTGGTGAGCTCCAGAGATCCTGTATGGAGATGGGACAAACTTCCAGAAGGACAAACATCACTGCAACACTCCACTGATCAGGGCTTTATGGCAGAGTGGCCAGACGGAAGCCTCTCCTCAGGGAAAGACACATGAAAGCCCACAGAATCTTGTTTCTCACAATCTGAGAGTCCTTCAGGTGCTTTTATGCAAACTCCAAGCGGGCTTTCATGTGTCTTTCCTTTTCTACTGAACGTTTTTACTGAAATTAATTGGTTTAAAATGTCTCCTCCCCCTTTATTTATCCCAGTAATTACCATCGAGCTCACTCCTCTCGATTCAATAAACTAAGGGGAGGATCTGCCATGTTCATTAGTAATTCTCTGAAGTTTAACATCAGAGATGATCATTTATATTCTTCTGATGACTATGAGTGAGTTTTTATTTAAATTCAGCGGCTCCGCTTGTAGCTTGTAATTTAATTGTGGGTAATGTATGCAGAGCTTCTGGTAATCCACCTGATAATTTTCTAATGTCATTCGAATGTTGTCTTAATGTGATTTCTAAGGAGAAGAAACCGTTCTTTAATGGGTGATTTAAACATGAATTTACTTAATTGTTCTTATCATCAGACCATGGATCTGTATGGCTAGCATCGTTTAATAGACAAACCGACTGAACTGGCGGCACCACTCATATAGTGCCACACTAATGGATATTATACAGTGCCTTCAGAAAGTATCCACACCTTTTTTTTCTTTTTTCACATTTTGTTGTGTTAAAGCCTGAATTTAAAATGGATTATATTGAGATTTTTTGTCACTGATCTGCACATAATATCCCATAAGGTCAAAGTAGAATTTTTTTTTTTTAGCATTTCTTATAAATTAATTCAAAATGAAAAGCTGAAATGTTTTGAGTCAATAAGTATTCAACCCCTTTGCTATGACATTCCAAATTGAGCTCAGGTGCATCCAATTTCCTTTGATCATTGAGACGTCTCGACAACTTGATTTGAGTCCACCTGTGGCCAATTCAATTGATTGGACAGGATTTAGAAAGAAACACCTTTCTCTACAAGGTCCCACAGTTGACAGTGAATGTTGCAGTGGAAACTCTATATCATGAATTCAAAGGAACTGTTTGTAGAACTTTGATGTTCCCAAGATCCCAAGAAGATAGTTCCCAAGATCACACTGAACTCCATCATTAGGAAATGTAAAGAATATGGAACTACCCAGAGCCCCAGACGCTTCCGAGAGTTGGCCGTCCGACCAAACTCGGCACCCGAGCAAGAAGGGCTTTGGTCAGGGAGGTTACCAAGAACCCAATGACCAGTCTGACAGAACTACAAAGTACCTTGGCTGAGATGGGAGAACCTGCCGGAAGGACAACAAGCTTTACAGCAATTCACAAATTTAGACTTCATGTGAGTTGCCAGACGGAAGCCACTCATAAGAAAAAGGTGCATTACAGCACGCCTGGAGTTTACAAAAAGGCACGTGAAAGACTCAGAGCATGAAGCAAAATATTCTGTGGTCTGACGACATGAAAATTGAACTCTTTGGCCTGAATACAAAGCACTACATCTGACGGAAACCGAGCATCTAACACTATCCCTACCATGAAGCATGGTGGTGGCATCATGCTATGGCGATGCTTTTCAGTGGCAGGGACTGGGAGATTGTAATAATAGAGCCAAATAAAGGCAAATCCTTGAGGAGAACCTGCTTCAGAGTGCCAAAGGCCTTAAACTGTGGCAAAGATTTACGTTTCAACAAGACAATGATCCCAAGCATACGGCCAAATCAACAATGGAATGGTTTCAGAACAAGAATGTGAAAGTCCTTGAGTGGCCTAAGAAAAGCCCAGACTTGAATCCCATTGAGAATCTGTTTAAAGACTTGAAAATTGCTGTTCACTGAAGCTCCCATCAAACTTGACAGAGCTTGAGCAAATCTGCAAAGAAGAATGTGAGAAACTCCCCAAATTTAGATGTGCAAAGTTGATGCAGAGATCCCCAAGAAGACTCAAAGCTGTAATTTCTGCTAAAGGTGCTTCTACAAAGTATTAACTTGGAGGAGGGGGGGGGGGGGGGAGGGGGAATGGAGGGGTGCACTTATCCAAACAAGATAATCTAGTTTTGTATTTTTAATTAATTTTCTGAAATTTGTAGAATTTGTTTTTCACTTGGACGTTGTGGGTTACGGTGTAAATAACGGTGGAAAAAGTCTGATTTAATGCATTTTACTTCCAGGCTATAAGGCAACAAAAGGTGAATTTTTTGAAAAGGGGTGTAGACTTTCTATCAGCGCTATATATATGTATGTGTATATGTATATGTATATGTATTAGATATTTCTGCATTTCATTTCTAATTATTTTTGTAAAGATTTCTAAAAACAAGACCGAAAGTCTAACAGCAGCATAGCCAGGCTTGTAAAATATTATAAACCACAAACACACATGATTAGCTTTTTAAACAGTCGCTAATTCTGTTTATAACATTAAACAAAGAAATTTGGAGGAATCCCGACATCCGTGAGGAAAGTTTTACTTACAGAACTGAGCGAAGATCTACTGTAATCTATATACCCCACGAGGGTTGGATTAATAACATGCTATAAAAAAACCGAGGCTAATTCCTTACTTCCATGGTTGTTAGTACCGTACACCGCTTATCATCGATTCATGAACCATACACCGCTTCAATCCATTAACTTTGTATTCACAACATTGGGATTAAAGTCTTATGGTCATATTTACTATATTATTATTATTATTACAAAAACGATACTACTGAAACGATACACTATTGTATTAAGAAACCTGGGCTTAATTTGTCCGAAGCGGTCCGAAGGTGAAGCACCGAAGGTGAAGCACCGAAGCACTAAGGCCGAGACGTACCGTATTGTTGGAAGAGACATCGCGCCGATGCTTTTGATATGTGATGATCATTTTAACAATCGGTTTGTTTGTGTTTCACACTGAATGAAAAACGTGAAGGTAGAGCATGGCGATTGTGATATATGACAGGTTCGACAATATGTTTGGCCTGAACGAAATTGGAATCAAAATGGCGGAGTGTGGAGAGTCAGTTGCAGCACCGCCATAATGACATCAGACGTAATCACATCACCCTGTCATGTGACCAGATCCTCAGCTCCGATTCGTATACGTTTGAGGGGACATTACGGACGGACAAACACTGTTCTCGACGGCTATGCCCTATGAGCTACACCGTAAAATTTTCAACTTTCTCATTATGGGTATTATGTGCAGATCAGTGACAAAGAAATCTCAATTTAATCCATTTTTAATTCAGGCTGTAACAACAAAATGTGAAAAACGTCCAGGGGTGTGAATAATTTCTGAAGGCGCTGTATACATTTAATATACAGGAGTAAATTCAAATGTCGGCCCAATGTGAAAAAATTGTGACAACCCTCAAACCCAAAGACCCGATCGTTAACGCAGCGACAGCCCACTGAGCTATTGAATCTTTGGGATAACCTCAGGATTGTTTTAGTTGGAAATCATTCTGTGAGGGTTCTGGGTACCAACCAGTATTGAAATTATCACCTTCACTACAAAGCAAACCACAAACAACTTAAAGAAAATTATATCAAATATCCTTCTGTTTCTGTCTGTTTCAATTTATGCTTTAGCAGAGAACCGCTCGAACCACTTTCAAAATTTGCACGTCTTATAATCGCTTGCGTATACGGTTTCTTACAATGAGATCCCAGTTTGAATGTGAAGGACTTTCTTACTCTTGATGAGGCCCGATTATAAATGTGCATCACATGGACAAAGTTTAAAGATGTGGAAGATGGCACGTCCTGCATAGCCAAGAGTTTGCAGAGCAGGTTTTGGCTTTCACAAAGACGAGTGGGGGACAATCATTTTGGGGGTTTTGACCTCTGTTGACAGAGCTTTTGTGTTGTTTCCGTCACACATGTTGATCCGTCATCAGCCTCCTTTTACTAGTCTGTGATGGATGCCATGCCAGAGGAGCTGCGATGCGTACAGGCTTCGACTCGTATCCTTTTGTCTCTTCAAAAGTGCTGTGATCCGTGAGAACCCTTTGTGCGGTTGTGTAGATGTTCATGAATGTGAATTGAACAAACAGAAACTGTTTTCATTTCATGTCTTCAGCATCAACAAGCCACCTTTAGACGACAGAGCAGTTGCTATCAGTTGTGTAAACGTCTTTATCTTTCACTTATGCTTGCTAAACGTTCCAACTCGTACTCGGATTTTAGGCCTTTCAAAATGTGGCAAACAGCACAGATATCATTGCTATTTTCTCTGCAGAAAAAGCAGGTTCGAGAAAGCTTATGATTTTCCCAGCTCCAGAGACCGATGTCTTATCCATGAGGCCATTGAGCCAAGCACGTTAAATCTTTGTAATAATATATTAAAGGGGTATAAAGTGTATATACATATATATATATATCTGTGCAGTGTCTGTGTTGTCATTGAAGTACTCCCTCAAACTTTTGTGAAATCGTACCAAACTTCTGGTATGCACATATCTCTCCCGTCGGTATGTTCTAAGGGTATTTTTTTTGAAAAATATTCCAATTTTTATTTATTTATTTTTTGGGAATTTTTTCAGGATTTTTTTTTTTTTCAACTTAAGTTTTCAATTTCAATTGTTTATAAAAGGTAATATCACGTATATTACAAAAACATTTGTGCATTACGATTGTTTGAATTTATGATTGGTGTAAACCATGACAAAACAGCAACTCAGGTAGTCATTTATCTACACATCCGGGCAGTGTCTGTGTTGTCACTTAACGATTCCCTCAAACTTTTGTTTCCGTGGTTGTGGTGTTTTTAATAACGTTGTGGTAGTTTTGAATCACGTGGTGGTGAGGTATTTTGAATAATAACAGACAAGTTCTTTTGCAGGTGTGTAAATGCTATAAACATCATCAATCAATAGGTAACGCATAAAGGTACAGAGAATGGAGAACTCTTTGCAAAGTTTGCTAATGTATTCAAGCTTTCTTGAAGAGAACAAGCGTTACGCCTAGGTCCCCCGTCGGTGAAGTGATGTGAGTTGACAAAGTGGAAGATGCAAGGCGGCCATCTTGGATTTTGACGTGGCGACCCAATTTTCAATAGCGTTCTTCCTTATGCGTAGATAACCATCCACACACCAGATCAGACGTTAGTAGTTCGTTTATTTTTCAAGATATTTTGCTCACAAGGTTCAGACATATATATGGTGGCGGCCATCTTGGATTTTGACGTGGCGACCCATTTTTCAATAGCATTCTTCCTTCTGCCTAGATACACCCACACGCCAGATTAGAAGTTGGTACTTCGCTTATTTTTCAAGATATACAGCTCACAAGGTTCAGACATTCATGGCGGCGGCCATCTTGGATTTTGACGTGGCGACCCAATTTTCAATAGCGTTCTTCCTTATGCCCAGATACACCCACACACCAGATTAGAAGTTGGTACTTCGCTTATTTTTCAAGATATTCCTCTCACAAGGTTCAGACATACATGGCGTCAGACATACATGGCGGCGGCCATCTTGGATTTTGACGTGGGTTGCACCGACACACCAAATTCGAATGCCGTCCTTCGCTTACGCACGCACGGATGGACGGACACACGGACGGAGGGGAAAACCATAGTCCCCCTTTCGCTCCGCGGTGTGACGGGGGACAACAAATGAGAGCTGAGAGGTGAACACAGTCTTATTCTTTCTTCGTATACAGCACAAAGCTGAAGGGTAACATCATTGGTTGACGGTGCGGCTGTCCCGCTGATGCAGCGCCCCCTGTAGGTTAGAGCAGGAATTGAGTATTTGACCAGCGTGCCTGGAGATCTTCACAAAGGACACCGTGAGATCTACGTCTACTATACTGCGTCTACTCCTACTACTGGTCATAGAGGATAAATCACGATACCAAATTTAGTCCTGACAGCTTACCTTCAGATCAAAGAAGGCACAACATTAGGATGATTATGAGAGAATGTTTCCTTCATGCTGTACCAGGACAGTCTAAGAAAAAGGAACTCAATTTCACTATCACTCGGCAAACCTACTTCAACTGAACTATCCTATCACCCTGTATGTCAATCAATTTTTTTCTTTTTTTTTGTATCCAAGATCGAGGCTCGTGTAAGAGCTAACACCAATCACAAAAAGACAAACTGACACATAAAACATATGATAAAGGGAGCGGGAGACAAGATGGAGAGCAGGGACATCGGGAGATCTGTGGGAGGGAGGGGGCTTGGGGGGAGGAGGCGTGGGAAGGGGGGGGGGGGGAGGTAAAAAAAACACGGACACTGCTGGGACTTCAAAAGAAAGAAGTCGGTATTTCAAAAAAGTGGATCTGGGGTGAATTAACGGGGTATAAAACATCAAGGTTTTGGATGGGGGAAGATAAGGGATGGTGGTGAACAGCTGTTTTAAAGACCTGGAAGGAGTTTTTGATTGACTGAACAGCACAGTTGATCATCGGGATTTTGTCGAGACAGATTTGTAGATCTTGTGCAGATAGGAATATTTGGGGGACAGAGCACAGAGAGAGCTGGCAGAGCTAGGCCGGATAGGAGTCTGTAGAAGACAGAAGACCACCAACCTGCCTGCGGTGAGTGAAAGGTCCGCATCATCGCGGGAGATTCCAATGATTCTGAAAGCTTTGGTTTCTGAAAACTGAAAATTCTGAAACTGAAAATGTTTCTGAAAATTCTGAAAACTTTGAAACCCCCCTTCCATTTTCTCAAACATTCTCCCAATAGCAACCAACAACTCTTGAATTTACCTATCCTAGATGAAAAGGTGGAAGTACGTGTCTTTGTACTTTGATAGACACTGCGGAAGCGGACAGGTGCCATATTGCAAGTTCACACAATATATGATTCTACATACAATTTATATGAAGGTCTAAAATGAAATGCTAGGAAATATGCTTGTTGCTCTTGTGTGATGAAACGGTCTCTTATACCCACAGCTTAACATCACAAGCTATTTTCCTGGTGGGAAACAAGCAAGACCTCTGCCATGCACGCGAAGTGAGTGAAGAGGATGCTCGATTCTTTGCCGAGGAGACTGGTGCACTGTTCTGTGAGCTTTCTGTGGCTGAGCACCCAGAAGAGGTCGCCATCATGTTCGTTCAGCTGCTTCGCACAGTGCAGGAAGTCGCCAAGGCCCGTGAGCGACGGCGGCACAGCGGATCCAAATCCATGACGCGGCTCATCAATGTTTTTGGAAAGAGGCGGCAGTCAGTATAACCTATTTGTGGTATGACCAATCTCGGCTACAGTCCCCACACCCCACCCTACAGTTGAAACCATAGGTCTTAAGACAACATTCCAGAAAAATGAGACATAGCAATTCTTTCGGACGAAGCTGCTTTACTTGAATACAACAACAACAACAACATGCATTTTAAAGGCCATTTTCCCTGCTAGAGCTGGGGGGGGGGGGGGGGGTTAGCCTTGCGGTCCCCATGACAATCTTCTCCATTTTGCCCTATTTTCTGCATCTCTCCTTGTTAACCCCCTTGCCCGCATTTCTTCTTCCACCATCTTTAGCCAAGTCTTTCTCGGTCTTCCCCGTCCTCTACTTCCTTCTACATTCATTTCCATCACTCTTCTCAACCAGTCAATTTCATCCTTCCTCAACACATGACCAAACCATCTCAACCTGTTCCTCTTCACAGCATCAATCACAGGCTCTATTCCCATCATCTTTCGCAATTCATTATTTGTCTTCCTCTCTCTCAACGATACTACGCACATCCGTCGAACCATTCGCATTTCCACCCTTTCCAACCTTCGTTGCTGCTCTACGTTCATTACCCATGTCTCGCTCCCATAAATCATAACACTTCTCACACATGCAGCATACACCTTTCCCTTCAGCTTCAACGACACTCCCCTCATCATCAGCACGCCACTCAGTTCCCGAAACTTCTTCCATGCACATCTCACTCGAGCAACCGTTGCCGAGTCTGATCCACCTTCTCCATTCAGCATGTCTCCGAGGTAGCAAAATGTTTTCACACCTTCCAGCTTCACGCCGTCTCCAAGATCCAACTCAACATTTCCTCCATCTGCAGCTCCCTCTGTGCACACCTTACACTTGAATGTAGCTGCCACATTGGTTAATGACCCTCTCAGACCACTACATTTTTGATGAACCCACTCAGCGCACATTGTACACTGAATGGAGTTCACTCCGACACCCTTCCTACACACAGCACAGGGCCACTTCCCAGTTCTTTCCACCTCACCTTTCCACCTTTCCACCTACTTGAATAGAAGTCCAAAAAGTTATTTGTGCTGTTTTGGAATCAGATGTTTCTATTGTAAAGTGTGAAGGCCTGTGGAGGAGCGATAACACGACAAATAATCAGGACAGGGCGAAAACGAGAACGGAACTTTGTAGAGCGCCAACCTCAGCCAGGCTGACCAGTTTACCTTTTGTATCCCACCGATAGGCCAGGTCTGCACCCGGACCTCAACTGAAATCCAATTGGCTTGTTCTCCTCATCTAACCAAATCATTCACCAAGTTACGTCGTAATCTGTCCAAAACTTTTTGAGATATAATGCTACCTATAGTTTTTGGCTCCATCTCTCTCAATGGTGACGAATCCACTTAGATTGTAGTACCCAGATTCGGATCTTCACCAAATTCGAATCGATTCGTTCTCATCACAAACTCAAACTGCCCACGAAATTTGTTTTATTTTGGATACAAGATCGAGGCACGTGTAAGAGCTAACAATCACAAAAAACATAAACTGACACATAAAACACATAAGGGAGCGGGAGACAAGATGGGGAAAGAGAGGAAGGCACACAAGTACAACAACGGCAGAGAACAGGGACATCGGGAGATCTGTGGGAGGGAGAGGGCTTGGGGGGAGGAGGGTGGGAGAGGTAAAAAACATGGACACTGCTAGGACTTCCAGGAAAGAAGTCGGTATTTCAAAAAAGTGGATCTGGGGTGAATTAACGGGGGTAGAAAAGATCAAGGTTTTGGATGGGGGAAGATAAGAGATGCTGGCGAACAGCTGTTTTAAAGACCTGGAGGGAGGAGTTGGATTGAAGAGAGTGAGGGAGTTTGTTCCAGAGGTGGGAGAAAAGAGGAATGAAAGACTGAAGGTGAGCAGAGAGTCTTGATTTTGGCAGTTTCACCAGAAGCGGGTTGCTGGCAAATCTTGTGCATCTTGAAGGAATATTTGCAGGAGAGCACAGACAGAGCTGGGGGAGCTAGGCCAGAGAGGAGTCGGTAGAAGACAGAAAGACCACCAACCTGCCTATGGTGAGCGAGTGAAAGGCCCTCGGAGTTAACTTCATCGTGGGAGATTCCAATGATTCTCAAAGTTTTGGTTTCAACAGCGTGAAGCCGAGCTAGGTGTGAGGCAGGAGCACCGGCCCAGAGGGGAGAGCAGTATTCCATTGAGCTGCGGATGAAAGCCTTGTATGTGGTGAGCAGTTCAGGTGTGCCAAGGAAGGACTTCGCACGACCGAGAATGCCCAGTGGGCGACTGGCTTTGGAAGCCAGCTCGGAAAGATCATGGCAGATAGTGAGACCCAAAAGCTTGAGTGACAGAACGGCTTGGAGAGGATTGTTGAGAAAGTAGATGGTAGGGCTATCCAGACGGTTTTTTTGGAGAGACATAGTGAGGGTGTGAGATTTGTCAGGAAAATTTTGTCCGAATCCGTCCATAACTTTTTGAAATATCCTGTTCACAAACAGCCAAGGATGAAAACATAACCTCGGTCCACCTTCTGTGGGTGAGGTAATAATATCAGAAAGAGAGGGGGGCACCAACAGCAGAATTGAGGGACATAGCAGTGGAAAACTTGGATAAATAAGGGCCGTGCGGAAGAACGAATGGCAGGAGAGAACGCATGGGGTGGACAAGATGGATACAGCCACAAACTCTCAGGAAGGAAAAACTGGAAACTTGGAAGGAGTACTTGTGGGAATGTTAACGGGGTGAAAAACAATAATGGTTGTGGATGGGGGTAGTGGTGGACAGCTGTCTTGAAGCCCTGGAGGGAAGAGTGGGACTGAACAGACTGGGAAAGTTGGTTCCCCAGGCGAAAGAAATGAGGAACAAATGAGTGGAGGTGAGCAGTGATTTGGGCAATAAAGAAGCTCAAATAACATTATGAACACATGGGCACTGTGAAGAAGCAACTTACATAGATAGCTATGTATATGAGTTACACAAGTAATATTTTGTCATCTTTCTTACCTCTTGACAAAAGGAAGGGTACTGAAGATAAGGTGCTTTTAAAACTGTTATGATTGATGTGGTCAGTGCAATATAGTGACATTCCACAATTGGTAGATTGTGAGAGACGAAAGACAAAGGTTTGAAAATCGTTTTAATCCACATAAGCGGTACAATACACGTGTTATTTGGGGGGAATGAATAACACATGTTGCACTATTTATGGGAACGAGAAACACCCGCTACCTACAACAGTGGTCAGGGGGTCATGTGATTATCTTCATGATTATTAATACCATAGCAGAATACCCATCCTACGGGGCGATCTTGTTCCAAGCATGCAATACTTTCTTCGACACATTCCTGTATTTGGGTGGTGTATAGGCAATAGGCCGCTGCCTTAATCGCTCCTAAAATAAATTTTAAAAACCCAGGTTACGTACACGAAGCAAACACATGCGTACTCCTTATGTAAACCTTCGCGGCTATACAGTTCGGACAATTCCAATTGCACACCCCTTCCCCCAAATGGAGAAAATGCCTGATGGGCGAATTTTAAAAAATATTTCAAAACTTGATGGAATCAAACTTAAGAAAACGCAGCTTCAGGATGTCCTCGGCAATCCCTGAAAGTTTCCGTTTTCTTGGTCAAATCCTCTCGGAGGAGTAGATGAAACATAAAGCATAATACATACAAGTACATACTCTTCTAACATTATACAATAAGCCTAAATGCATTAAGAAAATTCAAAAATCTTTTCATTTTTAAACAACTAACCCCCACTCTTGCAGGGAAAATGGCCTTAAAATGACTGTTGTTGTTGTTGTTGTTGTTGTGTTTTCATTTTTAAACAATATTATCTCCGCAACGCCCAATTGTGACGAAGCACGATATCAATATATTATGCCGACCACTTCATCAAATGTAAGCTCACCAAATACTGCGTGAGTTTCGTCCTTGCATTATAAAATGTTGGTTTTGTATTTGTTGAATGTGAGGGTAAATTTAAATAAAGACTTTCATTTCCTCACTCAATATTCATGTTTATAAATTTCTAACACTTCTCGAAACACAATGCTTCATTTTTCACATTTTGCCCCATGAACATGATTTCAAATCGGTTTTAAAGTTTGGTTTTCATTTCTGCAAAGTACATTTAAACTTCATCTCTAAAGTGTGGCCTTAATATGTCTTCAAGTGGTGTAGAAGACAAGTCAGAAAGATTGTCTGTTTATAGGCCTGATTTTTGTTGCTGCACCCAATAGATCTGTACAGATTGGATTCAGAGTTTGTTCTTGGGTTTTTAAGTTTCTCCCCATTTTTTTTTTTTTTTTGTATACTGAATCGAGGCTCGTGAAAGAGCTAACATTTATTTCACAAACAAATCAACCAGACAAACAAAATATACAAAAAGAGGGAGCGGAAGACAAGATGGGGAGAGAAGGGGAAGCACACAACCACAACATTTGAGAGCAGGGAGAAGTGTGGGAGGGAGAGGGCTTGGGGGCAGGAGGCGTGGGAAGGGGAGGGGGGGGGGGGGGGACCTGCAACTGCAACTTGCACATATTCCTGCAACTTTTGGAATAACGAGCCAGCAGTCTTCAATGAACATTACATAAATTACATTACATAAAATTACATATATAATATCTTCATGACTCACAAATACATAAAAACATTGCCTCAAACAGGGAACCATGATTGTCATGGGGCCCGCAAGGCTAACCCCTGCTCTAGCGGGGAAAAATGGCCTTAAAACGATCATTCATTCATTCATTCAGTCTTCAATGAACATCATAGAGCCTGTGATGGATGCTGTGAAGAGAAACAGGTTGAGATGGTTTGGTCATGTGTTGAGGAAGGATGAAAGTGACTGGTTGAGAAGAGTGATGGAAATGAATGTAGAAGGAAGTAGAGGACGGGGAAGACCGAGAAAGACTTGGCTAAAGGTGGTGGAAGAAGAAATGCGGGCAAGGGGGTTAACCAGGGGAGATGCAGAAAATAGGGCAAAATGGAGAAGATAGTCATGTGGCCTGCAAGGCTAACCCCTGCTCTCGCAGGGAAAATGGCCTTAAAATGCCTGTTGTTGTTATTGTGTTGTCTTCAATGAACAAAATAGAGAAGAAAAAAAAAAAAAACACATGCACACACTGACCACTGGCTGAAAATGGGAGGAACGAGTCAATTAGACTGCTGTACGTTCTGCAATGTAGAAACAGAAATCCTGCTTTCGGGATGTAAAAAACTCATGTCAGAACAGCTGTACACACAAAGGCACAACAAAGTATTGTCGTGTCCTTACCGATTAAGACCGGTCTCGGAAGGATGTGTGGCGTGGAAGGATCGAGCTTTACACTGAGGCGTTCAATCCAACAATGGCGGTGTTAATACGCACGGGGGATGAGGGCAGCGAAGCTCTTACCTGCATGGATTCCACTGGATGTCCTCGAACCACGATAATCAAATCAAACCGACACGGAATTAAAATGCAACGATAAAAGGGTTTAATTAAAGAAATGACGGTAATAAAATAATGCACAGTAAAACCGAATTCTAATTGGAGCGCCTCCATACGGACTCGTATACAACACAAGGGGAAGAATAACTGGAAAATAATGTGCAGTGTGTACTCAGCTTTGAGCGACTCCTGAACGCCGTCGGTCTTTGAACGGGTCCACGAGTCCCTGCGCAGTGCGCAGGAAAACACACATCTTGGCACGAAGTCCGTTCACTGCCAACCGCTGAGCACGAAGCGGGCAGACCAAGCTCCATCCTTGTCGTCCGCACCACACAGCACCGATGTCTCTCAGGCGCACCCAGCCGTCACAAAGTCAGCACCAACGAACCGGGAAAAGAGAATGCGTCCACTCGCAGACGCAGCCAGGGCGTACGGACTGCGACCACTCGTACTGAGAATCCCAGCACAAGAGGCTAAATCCATGACTGCACGCTATCGATGTCCCAACGCAAGAGCAGGAAAACGCAACTGTTCCTTCAATCACCCGGACTAAGAAGAAAGAACACGAGTTGCGATCGTCTGCAGCAAACTCGAGGTCACCAAGAGGGAGGAAATGTCGGGACACAGTTCTTTTGTTCCCTGTCTCCCAGGTCATCCAATGAGGTCCGCACGTGCTCCAATCAGTGGCCACCATCACATCATTCTATGGCCGTCCTGACCAATCGTTATTCAAGGCGTGGCCTCACAGCCACTTTTTTTTTTTTTTTTTGTATACAGAGTCGAGCCTCGTGAAAGAGCTAACATTTATCAAACAAACAAATCGAACAAACAAGCAAGCAAAGTATATAAAAATGGGAGTGGTCGACAAGATGGGGAGAGAAGGGGAGGAAGCACACAAACACAACATTTGAGAGCAGGGACATCGGGAGATGTGTGGGAGGAAGAGGGCCTGGGGGGAGGCAGGATAGGTATAAAACGCAAGGACACCAAGGACTTCCAGGAAAGAAGACAAAAGTCACCTCAAAAAAGTGGATTTGGGGTGAAATTAGCGGGGTAGAAAAGATCAAGGTTTTGGATTGGGGAAGATAAGAGATGGTGGTGAACAGCCGTTTTAAAGACCTGGAGGGAGGAGTGGGATTGAAGAGTGAGGGAGTTTGTTCCAGAGGCGGGAGAAAAGAGGAATGAAGGAGTGAAGGTGAGCAGAGAGTCTTGATTTTGGCAGTTTAACCATAAGAGGGTTGTAGGCAGATCTTGTGCGACCTGCAGGAATATTTGGGGGACAGAGCCCAGAGAGAGCTGGGGGAGCAAGGCCGGAGAGGAGTCGGTAGAAGATGGAAAGACCACCAACCTGCCTGCGGTGAGTAAGTGAAAGGCCCTCGGAGATAGCGTCATCGAGGGAGATTCCAATAATTCTGAACGCTTTGGTTTCAACTGCGTGAAGACGAGCTAGGTGTGAGGCAGGAGCACCAGCCCAGAGGGGAGAGCAGTATTCCATTGAGCTGCAGATGAAAGCCTTGTATGTGGTGAGGAGCTCAGGTGTGCCAAGGAAGGACTTCACACGACGGAGGATGCCCATTCGGCGACTGGCTTTGGAGGCCAGCTTGGAAATGTGGTTTTCCCAGGAAAGATCATGGCAGATAGTGAGACCAAAAAGCTTGAGTGACAGAACTTCTTGGAGAGGATTATTCAGAAAGTAGATGGGAGGGTTGTCCAGTCGGTCTTTTCGGAGAGACATCGTAAGAGTGTGAGATTTGTCAGGATTGAAAGACATGTTCCACTTGTTTGCCAAGTCTGTGATTTTGTCCAGGTCTGCAGAGAGTGAGGAGGCTGCAGACTGCCGATCTGAGGGATGAGGAATGGAGCGGCAGAGAGTGGAGTCATCAGCAAAGAGACAGAGAGGATTTTCAAGAGAGTCAGAGAGATCATTGATGAAGACCAGAAAAAGCACAGGGCCCAGAACACTGCCTTGGGGAACTCCAGCCTGAACAGGAAGAGGAGATGAGAGAAACCCATTCAGGGCCACACATTGACTACGACGAGAGAGGAAGTCCGCCAGCCATGCGTGGAGATTTCCATGGATACCAAAGGAGGAGAGTTTGGTGAGCAGAGCGGGGTGCCAGACCGTATCGAAGGCACGTGATATGTCGAGGGAGACAGCTCTAATTTCCTGTTTGGCATTGAGGACCTCCATCCATTGTTGAGACAGCAGAAGCAGCATGTCCAGAGTAGAGTGACCAGGTCTGAAACCAAATTGATGATCAGAGATCAAGCCATTGGAGAAGAGGAAAGATTTCATATCCGAAGCAATGATGGATTCCATGACTTTGCTGATAATTGGGAGAAGGCTGATTGGTCTGTAGTTGCTAGGATCTGTTTTTGCACCTTTTTGTGCAAAGCGGTGATGTTGGCTGATTTCCAAGCAGATGGCAGTTGACCTTGAGCAAAAGAGAGGGTGAAGAGAACAGAGAGAGGGAGTGAAAGAGCGGAAGAACAGGATTTTAGGACCCGTGGGCTGATGCCGTCAGGTCCAGTTGCAGAATCAGTCGAGGGTTGACAGAAGCTTTTCCACCTTGTCAGGAGGAAAGGACACGGAGTCCAGGAGCAGCTGGGTACGACTGGGTACGGTGGGTACAGAGAGGGATGGGTTTGGGACACAAGATTTAGAGGCAAACACAGAGTTGAGGCATTCAGCTTTTTCACGTGCGGAGTCAGCTGTGTAGCCGTTTGAGGTAAGGGAGGGGATGGAGGGGGAACAAACACCAGAAACAGATTTGACCAGACGCCACCAGGATTTGGAAGAGGGAGACAGATAAGAGAGTTCGGTCTTGAGAACGGAGAGATATTGTTTCCTGGCTCTCCTGAGGGTGGACACACACTTGTTTCGGGCTTTGTGAAAGGAAATGAGATTTCCTTCCGTTGGATTTGCTTTCCAGGAGACGAAGGCAAGTTGTTTCTGGGCAACAGCCTCACCACAAGATTCCGTGTACCATGGACGGGAGGAAGGGTATGACAACTGAAGACAAGATGGGATAAATCTGTGCATGAGAGAGAGCAATTTACTTTGGAAGAATTCCCAGGATGAGTTGATGTCAGAGGTGGTAGAGATGGGAGACCAGTCCAGATGATTGATGGCTGCTTGAAGACCGTGCCAGTTGGCCTGAGTGAAATGCCAGACTCGTCGATGCTGAGGAGGCTCCCTGAGAATGGTCAGAGAGATGTCCACTTTAACAAGCACATGATCAGATGAGCCGATTGGAGCAGAAGAAGAGCAGCAGACATTTTCAGGGAAGTTAGTCATAACCAAGTCCAGAAGAGAAGATGCTCCGTTGACTGAGATCCGGGTCGGGAAATTGACAGATTGTGTCAGTCCCAGTGAGTCGCAGAAGTCCTTTGCTGAGGAGCCATGGCTGGTGAGAGAGGTACCCACACCCAGCCAACTGGCATGGTGACAATTGAAATCACCACATATGAGGAAGAGAGAGTTAGGATGAGTAGACAGAAGTTGGTCCATATTATCAGACAGCGAGATGTAGATTGAGTCATCACTGTTTGGTGGACGGTACAACACACATATGAACAAGAGGTGGGAGCGAAGGGGAAGCCGTAGCCAGAGGTATTCCTGGGGGTGAGGTCGAGAGAGTGCAGTGCAGGGCGAGTGAGGAAGAGAGTTTTTGATAAAGATAGCAACCCCACCTCCAGGACGAGGCTCAGGTCTATCATACCGGAGGAGGGAGTAACCCGGGAGAGATACTAAGGAATCAGAGACATCATGAAGGAGGAAAGTTTCTGTTAAGCAGATCACGTCTGGTTTGACAGAAGCAACCTGTATGGAGAGATCAGTTGAGTTTGAACGAAGGCCCCGGATGTTTGAGGTCCATACCGTTAATGAAGAGGAAGGGGGAGCATCGGATACAGAACAGGGGGGAGGAGGGGTAGGGTAAGATGTGAAAGAGGTGGAAGAGGTAGGGAGAGCTGTTGAAGGTGTGTCAGAGATTTCAGTATAGCTCGGAGAAAGGGAAGGATGGGGCGGACAAAAGGTTTGATGGTGATTGGGTGAGGCACAATGAGGTGTTATTTGAGGAGGGGGAAGAGCGAGGCAGAAGGTTGTGGGAGATGGAGGTGAGAGTTGGAAGGTGGAAGAAGCGGGGAGGACGCTTTTAGGAGGGGGGGGGGGGGTGATATGGGGGAAATTGAGAAGAAATGAGGGTGGGGAGATTTGAAGGGGAGGGGCGAGGGGGGAGTTTAGGAGGGAAGGGACAAGGGGAGGGATTTGAAAGGGATGGGATATGGGGAGGATTAGGAGGGGAGTGGCAAGGGGGAAGATTTGGAGGAGAGGGGTGAGTGAGATTGGATTTTAGAAAGTGTACGATTAATGGGAAACGAACATTTATTGCAAAATGAGTTTCTTGTGACCTTCGAGTCAAAAATACGTTTAAGGACGCTGGAGGGAGGATGGAGTGCAGGAGAGTGCTCCGCATGACGCCTTCTTGTTACTTGCAAAATCGAAGATTTTTCAAGTATATTGGTCGGTTGTGTTTGTGGTTCAGTCTGTTTGTCTGTTTGTTTGTCACCAGCCTACAGGTCACATTTTTCAACCGATCTTCACGAAACTTCACCAAATGGTAGAGTTGGTCAAAAGCAAGAAGCCTATTGTTTTTGGGGTCAATAGGTCAACATAGGCCAAAGGTCACCAACTTTGCTAAATTTCTAAAATCCTCAATTTTCATCCGATCGACTTGAAATTTGAAGAGGACTTGCATATCTGGTCACTAAATTCAACCACCAAGTATTTTTGAGGTCAGCATAGGCCAAATGGTCAACATAGGCCAAATTTCTAAAATCCTCAATTTTCATCCGATTGACTTGAAATTTGAAGAGGACTTGCATAATTGGTCACTGAATTCAACCACCAAGTATTTTTGAGGTCAACATAGGCCAAAATGTCAACATAGGCCAAAAGGTCAACATCGGCCAAAAGGTCAACATAGGCCACATTTCTAAAATCCTACATTTTCATCTAATTGATGTGAAATTTGAAGAGGACTTGCATATCTGGTTACTGAATTCAAGGCCTTTGTCACTTGCCGGCCTTTGTCATGACCCGGTCGGTGGTATCATTGGTGGTGCTCGAATGTCCGAATATATTAATCCTGTCACTTTATTTGGTGTTATTAATTATGGTGTCGATCACTTGGCTGGTAGTGTGTGTGCAGTGCAGTGTCATAAGAAACAAAGGAAAAGGTCACAGAGGCAATTTACATACAGGGGGTTTACCCTTAACCCCAACTTAATTAACATAACTCGACCCCTCACCATGGGGACAAAGATACGCTCTTATACGACATCCGGTCTAACGGATCCCTACTTAGTTACAGGTTTCGTCTACTTCACGACAGTCGGAGCACACTACCAAAACAATCCTACCTGGCCCTAAGGTATTCCATCGACTACCCCCGTCACAAACATAACAGTATGTTGAACAATCCACTGCCACTGTCTGAAGATCAGTGATGAAAATTTTCAACATCCCAGTTCCACAATACTTGTGGAAACGTGAACCAAAAGCAATCATTAAATACAAGGATGTATTGCTCACTTACAACCTGATGATCTCATCGAGCGTGAACACAGAAAACAAAACGTGAACCAAAAGCAATCATTAAATACAAGGATGTATTGCTCACTTACAACCTGATGATCTCATCGAGCGTGAACACAGAAAACAAAGCATTGAGATCGGATATTCTTATTCATTCGTACACAGCACAAGGCTGCAGGAAACATCATTGGCTGAGGGCGTGGCTGTGCCACTGATGTAACTTCCTCTGCTTGTTAATGTAGGAATTTGTAATTTGTTCATGGTGCCGACGATCGCTCACCTACTCTTCGCGAAGGACACCGTGGGATCTTTAACATCCACCAATGAATGCCGGCAGACAAGACACCCAGTTTAATGTCCATCCGAGGGATGGCAGACACATTGATGAATCACCCTGCCTGGGAAACACCAGGATAACAGTGTATAGCTTGGTCAGGATTCAAACTCGGCCTCAGACCAACTGTGAATTTGCATACCTCTAGGTCTAGGCTATCCTGGCAGCCATAATTGGCAATATTGGGATGTTAACTAATCGAGCCCTTACTGCAGAGTGGTCAAACTCAGAAATCAATTGTGCACTGAAACTCTAACCTCTATTGTTCTGGTGCAAGTCCTTCCACCCTCCCCCCCCCCCTCCCCCACCTACACCCCCTAAAGCACTCCCTTTTTCTAGGTTATTGTGATTTTTCCCCCATCTCAGTGTCCATATGTTTTATACCTCTCCCACCCCTCCCCCCCCCCCTTCCCATGCCTCCCCCCCAAAGCCCTCTCGCTCCCACAGTTCTCTCGATGTCTCCATGTCTCTCGGTCCCTGCTCTCAAATGTTGTGTTTGTGTCCTTCCCCCTCTCTCCCCATCTTGTCTACCGCTCCCGATGTTATTTGTTTTGTGTGTCTGTTTGTCTTTCTGTGTGATTAATGTTCGCTCTTTCACGAGCCTCGATCTTGTATACAAAAAAAAACAAAAAAAAAACCTCTCTCACCCCTTTTGATTTTAGTTGTCAGTTAGTTTGTCCCTTTTCTTGCTATGCTCCAACTATATTTGTGCAGCCCATGCATCCTTATCCCTCTCCCCTTGATCTGATTGTTGTTTCCAAGATGTTAGGGTTTCTCCTTTTCCATTTTGTTCCCTTCAATTCTTCTCTAGCTCTTCCGCGAGTCTCAATCTCATATCTTGACTGCAAAACGGCATTCTTTAACGACTATTATTATGCCTCCTTTGGATTACCAAATCTTGATTTATTGCTGGATTGCATCTCTGCTCTCTCAGATACTTGAAACTGATCCAGAAAAGTTTCACCGGCCGTGCTGTTTCGGCTAGTGCTCCCAATCTCTGGAACTCTTATTCTAAGAACCTTTGATCTGATCTGTATCTTCCATCTCAATTTCCAAACACATATTAGAACTCACATTTCCAAACAGGCCTTTCTTTAGATTATATTTCTTAAATTACCTTATTTTCTAAATACATAAACTTTTCCATGATAATGTATCGAGAAAGTCTGCTTATTGGGAAAGGTACCAGATATAAAAACAAACAAACAAACAAAAAAAACATGTTGAGGGAAAATAAAAGTATTACTAGAAATTTTGTAAATAAAATACTTGAATTTTTATACAGATATTTTCCCTTGAGCAGGATATCTCAAAAGGTTAAGGACGGATTCGGACGAAACTTGGTGGATATGACGAAGGTTGTGTGTGTGACAAGTATGTATTGATTAGATTTTGTTGGCGATCCGATTGCGAGAATTTCAGCGATTTTTCAAAAAGGACAAAAACTATATATGGCATCATATCTCAAAAATTTGTGGGCAGATTATGACATAATTTGGTGAATGAGTTGGTTAGATGACAAGAACAAGCCGACTCGATTTTGGTTAAGGTCTGGATGCAAATCCAGCCTATCAGTGGGATACAAAATGTAAACTGGTCAGCCTGTGCTGCACACATTTATTTGTTTGCATCTTGGAAATTCAATCTTGGCACAACTGAATTTTAACACTGTGTACCATATTAAACTTGTACCATAATTTTAAGAGCAACAAATCATATTTCAATTATCAACATCGATGAATATATGCTAAATAAGCGGCATGACACCAAATGCCAAGCGCACCACCACTTCATCTCCAATTGTGGATGGCTTCTGCAGGGGCACTCTTGTCTTTTTAAAGACCAAGATTTAAAAGGTCACAAATAAAGGAAAGTGGAGCCGCCGACCATGATTTTGCCCCTATTTGGGATCATCAGGATGACACACCACACAATCGTTTACTTGTGACTGGAAGAGAAGGTACAGATTGCGTCCCATATCGGCTATTGCTGCGAGTTCTGTGACAAATAATTGTCCTCTGCCACATGAGCACATTGTCTCTGCCCTGCTGTGCAAAAATGAATAGATGGAGTTGCGGTCAGGCGGGATTACTAAACCAGAAACAAACCTTCTTAACTGAAAGTCACGTGCCATGAAACGTCATGCGCATGCCTACCACAACGTCGCCTCCATTTCTGGTGGTGCCTTATTTAGTATTTAAAAATGTCTAACCATTCTTAAGATTCAACGGCATAATCGTGAGTATCCGCTCTGAGTCTGGAAGGTCAGTGATTCAAACCCTAGCTGAGTCATACCAATGACTTTTACAATCCACATTACCGATTTCGGTTTAGACGTAGTATAATTCAACCGACATCGCACACTCCTTTGATGATTGTTCACTAACTGAACTATATTAAAGCAACACAAAAAGCATTAAACAAAAATTTAAAGAATTCATATTGATAAACTTACCTCTCTCCACTTGAGGAAAGACAACCAAAATGTGGAATAAAACTGGTGAAATACAGGCATTTTAAGGCCAGTATTTCACCAGTTTTATTCCACATTTTGGTTGTCTTTCCTCAAGTGGAGAGGGGTAACTTGAGGAAAGACAACCAAAATAAAACTGGGGAAATACCTCTGCAAATGTCATACACAGCACTATCATTGCACTATCACTATACTTGTGATTAGAGATGACCAACAAGGTATGGTTGGGTGGATACACAATCACAATACCATACATAACGATAAAGATCTCACGGAGAAAGCTCTCAAGCATTAAACAACCATCGGAGGCACTGTGCAAGACAACGTTTAAAACATCAAACTGGACTTTTAAATACTTTTAATTGCTTCATCAGCAACACAAAAAAAAAAAAGAGTCCTAAATGCAGGTGAAAAGTCTGGCTTTGATTCCTGGTGTAACTATAAACTGTCAACATAGTACTCCGCAAAAACAGTGTTGCATTATTGAGTATGCTGTTCTCTGGGGAACACATTAATCTGGCTGTTCTGTCTGTTTGTACTCATGGACACGAAAATAAAATTGCCTTTTGAAAATATTTTGCCTATTATATTGCAGCACCCAAAACAATTTCTACATTCCTGCATTAACCTGCTTTCAGGGTGGGAGAAAGGGACAGACGACGTCAGCGGCACTCAAGATGATACACACAAACAGCAAGGTGTATCATATGCACAAACTAATTCAATCATATTGAACACATAAACAACAGATTTTTAACACTTGTAGAACACAAATGTCATATTTCCAAATTAACTTTTATTTCCTATAACACTAACACTAACACACACACACACACACACACACACATACACACACACACACACACACACACACACACACACACACACACACACACACACACACACACACACACACACACACACACACACACACACACACACACACACGGTTTAAAGAAGAAAAAAATCCTCTGAAAAAGGATAAGGTTTTTTTTTTTAATTGAAGCACAGAACAAGAAAAATGGCTGTTTTCAATTGATATCAGTTGCAAACGTAGGTGCAGGAAATTTTCAGCATATATATATGTGCCATCAAGACAACGCAATCTCAAAAAGCAGGTGCATGAACAATCCTAGCTGTCATCTATGAAGAAGAAATGTTTGTAGGTTTAAAAAAAAAAATCTACATCTGTTATGGTACCCTCATGCACACAACACTCCCTTCTTCAACTCCCTTTTAACCCCATATCTTTCCCTTGACATGATCACATTTCCACAAATATTGTGCCGCTAAAGCTGGAGTAATGGAATCAAGCATACGTGTGCAAGTTGTGGACGAGTGACGGGGCCGCTGCAAATACAAATGAGAGAAATGCAACAAATTCTGTAATACTCACATAATTTCCTCAAAAAAATCTGCCAACGCATGGAGAAAATATTGGTTAACGGCTGGCTGGATCAGTGATATAGCATTGGTCAACCGAGCGAGGAATCAGCTGGATGCCTGTCGGTTGTTCATGGCATGCAATGGCAAAGATATGTGTTGACACGATATTAAAATATTGGAACGTTTATGCAGTAGGTGGGAAAGGAGAGGTGGGGGAGAGGGCCAGAGGCAAGTTGAAAATGGAGTCCTTTACGCATGTACAGGTTCAGCAGCAACATGCTGCAAAGGAACCTTGCCATCACCCTGCCCTTGGCCTTCTAGGTGAATCGGTTGGGCAGCCTTTCCATCGACTGATTCAGCTGCATTTGGATGCATCTCTGGAAAAGCTGAAAGCAAAACATATGAAGTCGAAAAATAAACTTTCACTAAAATTCTTCCACCAATTCTCATTAAAAATATATTTCAGAAGCATTCATGCAACAACATAATAATTCAAAAAAACTTGCATTACAATTTTAACATTTCCAGATACTGGTCGCGGTTACAGGACACACTGGTCGCGGTTACAGGACACACTGGTCGCGGTTACAGGACACACTGGTCGCGGTTACAGGACACACTGGTCGCGGTTACAGGACACACTGGTCGCGGTTACAGGACACACTGGTCGCGGTTACAGGACACACTGGTCGCGGTTACAGGACACACTGGTCGCGGTTACAGGACACACTGGTCGCGGTTACAGGACACACTGGTCGCGGTTACAGGACACACTGGTCGCGGTTACAGGACACACTGGTCGTGGTTACAGGACACACTGGTTGAAACGTCAAACTTCCAAGGTTTTATTTTCAAATAAACTGTTGAGTTGAATGATGATGGTATGCTACCACCATGGGGAGCATGGAGAAGTTGACATTTCGGGCATTTACTCTTCATCGGAATTCATCATCGGCATCAGGAATGAGATATGCTGCCCTTCATCGTGCAAAACGGTCGAATTGGCCAATGCTAAACCGATTTTGCGTCGAGGAAGGGTTTACGCCCGAAACGTCACCTTTTATTTGCACGACTGTTAGCATACCTCATAAACAGCCGATTGATTTTGTCTATTGTTCTACCTGCCCGCCTACGTAGATCGACACCAGTCTTCATCGGCAATTCCACTAGTTATTCCATCCATCGAGCCGAGTTGAATTTGCATTCTATACCTCCTACTGGTGGGTATAGATGGCGAATTTGAATTGAAGTACAATGTTAGCTGAAGCTAAATAACTGACTGAATTGATACAGTAGCAATTTCAGCTTCAATTTCAGTAGTAATTACTACATTATAAGACACACTTAATAGAAATACGTTGGAATACATACTTAGGCCTACTGGCATTGTACTCACCTTTTACCTTTTAGTATGTACTTGATAGACGTATGCATGTTGTAGTTCATACTTAATAGATATACTCACATTCAAATAGTATGTACTCAGACGTACTCAAGTTGTAATAGTACATACTTTATAAACGTACTCGCATTTTAATAGCACATAAGTAATAGACATATTGATTACTGACATTCTAATATTAATAGACCTACTAACGTTATAATAGTATGTAGTTAGTAGACCTTGCCTGGTGTTGGCTTAATGGTTAGGGTGCTGGCTTGGGAGTCTCGGGTCCCGAGTTCAAGCCCCTGATAAGGTTGTTGAATTAACACCAGGTGGGTTGAACTCAGCCTGTCATCCTTCCGAGGTCGGCAAAATGAGTACCAGCTTACTGGGATGAATGAGCCATTCGAGTATCCTGCGTCGGAGCGGCGACCCATCCAGGATTGTGCCCAATATTCAAGAAACTGCTTCGGCAGCCATATGCTTCTGATGGTCATCAGAAGCAGGAGTGGTCACCCATCCATCCCACTTAGACCTACTCACATTCTAGTAAGTACAGTACTATACTTAATAGTCACTCACCTCTTGTTGAGTAGAAGCATCAAGGAAGCAAGCAAGTAAGAAAGCAAGCAAACTCTGTTTTATATACAGTATACAGATTGGTTCCCGCATACACCCATGCGAGCCAAATATAACTTACCTTGATGATTGTTGACCACAACTGGTGGTTTTTCATGCGTCTCAGGTTGCTTCATGGCTGGGTTCTGAGGCTGATCGTGCTGGCCCAAGTCATGCTTTTCCTGATTGATTTGTTGGCTCTTCTGCTCCATCAGTTGTACGGCCTATAGAGAGTCACATGTTAATTGACAGGCCACAGTCAACATAATTGAATTACAATGTTGCTTCCCTTCACAGTCAAAGATGGCTCTTCATATGAAAGAAGTACACCGTTGAAAGTGCAGAGGTTTGTGCTCAAGCAGCAACCATGCTTTAAATTAACAAGCAGCGTACTCTGGTGTTATGGTGTATCCAAGAAGACCAGACCAATTGCTACCTACAGTTTAGACAGGAATTTGGAGTTTGTCAAGGGTGCCGGTGAAAAATTGCCACCTCTTTGAGAAATAAACAATGGTTATTAGTCCCCTACCAGTGTACACCGGAGGGGACTATAGGTTTGCACTCCGTCCCTCCGTCAGTCTGTCAGTCAGTCCGTCAGTCCATCACGCAAAGAACAGTTTTCCGGCCTTTTTTTCTAAACGCTTAACGCTAAAGATTTCAAACTTGGCACATGGTTTCCTCATGATAACTTACAGGTCAAGTTCGAACTTCACGACGTTTCGATCATTTTTGACAAAGTTATGGCACTTTGAACTTTGGGAATTCTGATAATTCTGATGATCCTTAACTCAGTGCCATTTTAAGTTTTAATTTCCTTTAAAAAAGATTTTCTCTGCAATAATTGGACCGATTGAGATCAAATTTTCACCGTAGGAGGGACTCGGTCTGTAGAATATTTTAATGGTAATTATGACGTCACAGGTCACGTGGTTCGGGCGTTTAAAAATATATAGGATCCTAATCAGGATCTTCACCAAAATCTAATCAATTCGTCCGTGTCACACACCCAACTTGTCCACCAAATTTCGTCCGAATCAGTTCACAACTTCTTGAGATATCCTGCTCACAGACAAACAAACCTGTTGGTATTCTTGTTTGCGGTCCTCAAGCTCGCTATGCTCCTTACGGAGAACATCATGCTGCTCGCGCAAGTCTTGGGCCTTTGCATGCAATTTGGCCTCCGTTTCAGCCAACTCCTGTTCAAAGCGTCGCAGCTCCTCCTCGGTATAGATCTCGGTCTCATCAAGGGTCTAAGGGAATACGCATGGAGTGCAACAGAACACAAAACTTCCTGGATATGCTACGAGAACGATTGTGCAATTAGTGGACTACAAGAAGGCCTGGCAAAATAAACACACAAATTTGATTCTCAGGGTGTTGAATTCTGAAATTACAAGTCGACATTCAGAACATATTTAAGAAAATACAAAACATTAAAAAGTACAATTTTTTTTTAACTGTTGATCTAATCTTGCAGTTGTTTGCTTTTATTACCCTCGCCTGAGGAGAGGGTATTGCATTTGAGTCCGTTTGTCTGTCTGTTTGTTTGTTTGTCCACACAGAATAAATATGATTTTCTCTGCAACCGTTGGTCGGATTGACAGGAAATTTTCACCATAAGTGCAACTCCACCTGCAGATTTCTTTTAATGATAATTATGACGTCATAGGTCACGTGGTTTGGCCGCCATCTTTGAAAACCGAAAAAACTTGCACCTCTATATCTCCGAAAGCGCTGAATAGAAAAAATTGAGACATGGCTCATTGTAAAGAACTCTCCACGGGGAATAAAATATGTTAAAGATGATGTCATTGGTGCCTCCATTATGACGTCATAATTCGACAAGTACAAAACTTCATCCTATTAAGATGAAATTTATTGAGCGTCATGTAGGCATAAATTGGTGGAGAAAAAAAGAATAAATAATGATGACGTCATATGTCACGTGGTTCGGCCGCCATCTTTGGAAAAACCGAAAAACTTTGCACCTCTATATCTCTGAAAGTGCTGAATGTTGCCCAGGTTCTTTTTGAATGAATTTACTACTATAATTCAGCTTTTACTCGTGGCCGTAGAAGATTTACCACTATAATTCAGCTCAGCTTTTAATTGCGAAATGGGCCCAGCCCGGGCGATGCAGCCTCGACCGGCTTCGCCACCTAGCCTATAACCTTCCCGGGGCCCGTCCCGACATTTTTTGTATTGGAGGTTTCCTCCTATCTTTCACCGTTCAGGAGATTAGCTTGCGCAGACAAACAAAAAACAAAAACTTTCTTTTATATATATATAAAAGATAGAAGATATATATATATTGTTATGAATTTGGTAGAGCAATATGTAGAGCAGAGTAGATCTGAGTAAGTAAAATGCTCTGGGATGTCGCGATAGCTAGAACCCACTATGTACCTTTAAGTTAGTATGTGTTGGCGTATGCCGGGATAATTGCGTATATATTTCCTGTACGGGGACAGGAAGTGCTAAGTAGTTAGGGCGATAAGGGTAACTTTGTGTGTTTTCCCACCCCTGTGGTCAATCCAATGTCCCTTTTGGCACCGCACCTAGACAGTAGGAATTCATGCCCCTAGCGCACCTACATTAATTAATTCCCTTCCCTTTCACATCAATGAAACAACACCCACCAAAACGCACCCTGCTGAGACACGATGAGAAGGAGGTGGATCTTTTGACGTCATGGGGAAGGGCGGACGAATGGACGTCACGAGAGGGCGGGACGGGGCGGGAGGGAAGTGACGACACGAAGGAGAAGAAGGAGACTTCGGAGTTGGACACGAGGCAGAGCAGACGCCATTTGGGGGAGCTGAGAGGATTCAGTCGTGATAGAGTGCACTGGACATTTTTCCCCTCTCGTTCTTTCCTGCCTTTGTTCCCTCCATATTCCCTGCGATTGGATTGCGTAGGCGGCTGTTGTGCCGAGGTTCGCCCCGTTGGTGGCCGGATTCGTGGCCTCTTGCGTACCATCGCCAACCACTCACGATCTCCAAAGCGCCAGGCAGAGACGACAGCCCCAGAAACCGTGGTCCTTCGGACGGGGCGAGCGTTTGAGAATTGCGGGGCGAGAGGACTGGGGCCGGCGAGCGAGTCGCGTCGGGGAGACCACTCCCGCCCACATGTCAGGGCCTAGCCATCCGAGGACTGCACGATCTCCACGCCACACTCCCGAGCGAGCAAAGTTAAGAATGCACCACAGACACACCCTCTTTGTTCATTTCGTCGTCTGCCCTGTGGTTTGTTTAATAACTCTGTCGAGTGGGAGTACTCCATATAGGGGGTTTAGAGAATCACATTTCTTTGTTCTCGGAACCGTTAATAAATCCTTATATTATTTTCTGAATATATCTGAACGCAGTTTCCTGTTGGATTTTAATAGATAAGGCTGCAGGGCTCTTGCTGTGTCCTGCCATTCCGTGCGTTTAACTTTAAGTGTTTGATTTGGAATCCGCTATTGAGTTTTCGCCTCGGGAGTTAAAGCCTCGCAATCGGCCTCCGCAACTGTGGTGTTAATCGCGGTTGCGCGACAATATATATATATCTATATATATATATATATATATATATATATATATATATATACATATATACTATATATATATATATATACGATATATATATATATATATACATGATATATATATATATACATACATACTATATATATATATATACTATATATATATATATATATATATACTATATATACATATATATATATATATATATATACACATATATATATATATATATATACACATATATATATATATATATATATATATATATATATATATATATATATATATACTATATATATATATATATATATATATATATATATATACTATATATATATATATATATATATACACTATATATATATATATATATATATATATATATATATACTATATATATATATATATATATACTATATATATATATATATATATATATATACTACTATATATATATATATATATATATATATATATATATATATATATATATATATATATATATATATATACTATATATATATATATATATATATATATATATATATATATATATACTATATATATATATATATATATATATATATATATATATATATATATATATATATATATATATATATATATATATATATACTATATATATATATATATATATATATATATATATATATATATATATATATATATATATACATATATATACAGTGGAACCTTGACTTACGAGTTTAATTCGTTCTGTGACCGAGCTCGTAACTCAAATTGCTCGTATCTCAAATCAAATTTCCCCATTGAAATGCATTGAAATGCTATTAATCCGTTCCAGCCCGCCAAAAACCACACCAATTTTTTTTTAAATATACAGTATATATAAAAATATCTCGCGCTTTATATTTCACCTGTATGCAGCATACAAGCTAGCAGGATGGCCTGGACTGGAGGTACGCACACTTGACTCTAAAGTCTAAACTGTCCAGCCTGGGTTTGAATCCCGACCTAGCTATAACCTGTCATGGGTGAATCACAGGCAGGGTGATTCATCAATGTGTGTACCGCTAAACTGGGCGCCCCGTTTGCGTCCCATTAGTTGTTGGATGTTAAGGATCTCACCGTGTTTTCCACAAAGAGAAGGCGAGCTATCGCCGGCACTCTGAACAAGTTGTGGCCTGGCATGCTCTTCTCCTCTGCTGTTATATACGTCCTCCTCGGCACCTCGCTCATGTTTTTCGACGATTGCGTGTTTTATATCCAAGCACATCATCCTCTTCTTCTTCTCTGTACCGTGTTTTCCACAAAGAGAAGGCGAGCTATCGCCGGCACTCTGAACAAGTTGTGGCCTGGCATGCTCTTCTCCTCTGCTGTTATATACGTCCTCCTCGGCACCTCGCTCATGTTTTTCGACGATTGCGTGTTTTATATCCAAGCACATCATCCTCTTCTTCTTCTCAGTACCGTGTTTTTCACAAAGAGAAGGCGAGCTATCGCCGGCACTCTGAACAAGTTGACGGCAGAGATACTGTACTTGCACGGCAAGATAACCACGTGTCGCACGATCTCTTGTCATGGTCCACAAGATTATCACAGAGAGGTGCAGCTTCCAGCGTTTCGAGATCTGATCCAGGCCTATCCAACGAGACCGGTCCCAGCGTTCTAGGCCCGGTGGTTGTCTCAGACGGACCCGACAACGGCAGTGTTCGTTTTAACTCGATTCGATTCGAGCGCCGACGTGCCGGCGAACAAAACCGGTCATATCTTTTGAACGCGTTGCTCGATTTTTACAAAATAAACTTTTTCTTGAAGGTCTGAACCGTGCGCTCAAAACGATACCGAGTTTGACCCTGAGAGAGCCGTTTTGCGCCGGCAAAGGCGCCTTGTGTGACGTGAGGACCACGTCGTGCTGCATAGATTATCATATCATTATCGGCGGCGCTATATATCATTAGCGCTATACTACGACAGAGATACTGTACGTGCACGTCAAGATAACCACGTGACCGGAGCCCACCTGGCGGCGGAAACTCAAAATAACCGAAATGCGAAAACTAAAATGCAGCGCTATACTACGACAGAGATACTGTACGTGCACGGCAAGATAACCACGTGACCGGGTGGCGTAAGCTCGTAACTCGGATCTCGGCTCGCATCTCAAAGCAATAAACTGCCAGAGTGACGGCTCGTATCTCGAAAAACTCGTAAGTTGGGGCACTCGTAAGTCGAGGTTCCACTGTATATATATATATATATATATATATATATATATATATATATATATATATATATACGTATTTTCCGGTGCATCAACCGCACCCCCGATTTTCGACTTCAAAAAAATAAAAATAAAATAAATCAGATTTTCGAGGGAAAATCTGCGAAAATCTGCGTCTGATCTGTGTTACCGATGCGGGTTAGGGGATAGTCGTGCTGCTTGCGGGACTTGATCACGAACTTCTGAAAATTAGCAGTCTTCTCTGCTATGTCATCAGGGAGACTCTGTGCGATGTGGGTTCGCCGGCGAATAGAAAGGCCATGACGACCCATGAACCTGTACGCCCAAGACGTACTGGCCATGAAGTCATCGACCCCTGTTTCCCTGGCGATGAGTCGGGCCTGGAGTAGCAACGCTAGTGTCGCGATGGCGTGTCCCTCGGCTCGCTTCTCTCTCACCCACATTAGCAGTCTCTCCTCCAAGGCCAGCCACTGGGCTGCTTTGCCCCTCATCGCCTTCTTCTTCTTCGGCATCGTCTCCAGCGTCTCCTTGTTAGTCCGCCAGCGTCTAATGATGGACTCGTCGATTCCGAAGTGTCGGCCGGCCGCCCGATTACTAAACTCTTCTGCAAACCTGCAGGCACGGAGCTTGAAAGCTGCTGTGAATGATCGCGGTGCCATCTCGTGGTCTTGGTCAGGATAGAAGCGAATGGTGAATCTTGGTCTTGATAGCTCGAACAGGATAGAACGAATGGTGAAACTCCCCGTTGACCTCTCCGTTTTATACATTCGCCCAGCCCATGCGGTGGCATCAAAGCCGACTTCAATAGGTTTATACCGCGGCGTTGGTTAGACAATAGGTACGTCATAATGTCCCATGCAAAACATCCTGTTTACCATGTTGACGCTTTTGTTTTGTGACTTAATCCTGTCTTTATTTAGCACACTCTATTCACTATGTGACCTGTCATTCAAAGAGGACTAGTGAAAGTACACATTTTCACAAACACGCATAGAAAAATCAAATATTACAAACTTCAAACTTTCTTGTATTTTGACTGGCAGCAGTAATCGGTGTTGAACCTACCTTAGTAACGTAATTGACGATCATTCATCATTGTATCCCCGCAACCCCAAAGTAATATAAAGATTACGTCCTGTTGATATGACAGTTTTTCAATGCACAAATTTTTCTGTTACTGTGTATCAACCGCACCCCCTTTTTTAGGGTTTTCCCATCGGTAAAAAAACCGCATTTGATACACCGGAAAATACGGTATATTGTTGTGGTTTTGTAAATAAAGGCAAACCCCCTTTTAGTTAGTTGCACCACAACATCTAGCCTCTATTAGCCAGTTATTTCTTATTAAATGTGAAGTATAGTCTCCTTCCCAGTGTTGGTATGTGTTGAGGCAGGTAAAGTAAGGGTAGGCCTCATTGAAGCTTGGAATGCCATGTGGTGGGCCTAGGGCAAGTCTAGGAGGCCCGAGGGAGGAGCTAAAGGGGAGTGGCCAATAACGGCGGCCAATGAGAGCTAAAGGGGAGTGGCCAGCAACGGCGGCTATTGAGAACTAAGGGGAGTGACTGATGAGGGGCTATCACGACACGTGACCCCCGGCGGCCAGTGGTGGCCCGTGGAACATTCTAGTGGGGGCTCCGGGGGGATATAAGACCCGGCCTGGACCCCCAAACGCTCTCTGCCCCCCCCCCCCACCCATTCTCCCACGCTCGTCTCTTTTGCCCTCGCTCTCTTGGGATTCAGGCTCTCGCAGGACGATCTCTCTCATTGGCCCTGTACTCTGACGATCTCCCTACCCGGACTCCCTGCACGTGCGCTTCGCCTCGCTGGCTTCGGGACACGCTACGGGGATTCCCGTTCATGCACGACTGAGGCCGACGTCCCTGCCGCGAACGTCATCGAGGGGGAAGCCCAGCGAGCCGTCCGGGGCAAACTGCACTAAGCGGTCGTGCTTCGGGCGCGTCCTCTTCTTCCTCCCCTTCCCCGAGCGAGTCAGAGGGCCCTTGTCTGGGAAACGTAAGTAGGGACTGTTAAGTTTCTCTTCTGTGTCTCTTTTCTCTCACCAGTGTACATTTGTTAATAAACCTGCGCTTGTTTCCAACTTGGCCGTTTTCGTCTCTTCACCATTGGCCTCGCATTGCACGAGATAAAACCGCTCGATCGGGTTCCTAGTAATTAACAGCACGAGTTACGCGACACGCAAACCGCTCGGCGTTAAAGACCAGCGTGACTCGTGTGAGGTCCAGCCCCCGTCCTCGTGTGTATCGAAGGTACTCGGGTTATTGACCGGAAACCCTTCCACGCGCTACCTGCGGGTTTGGTGGCTGGGATTGCTCAGCAATCCGCCCCCACGAGTGTAGAGTGGGTAGCGGCCTCCTGGACTCGAAGCTCGAGGGGGAGCAGGGCTTAATCCCCCTCAGTATGTCGACAGGCTCGAGATCCGCAACAAATATATATATATATATATATATATATATATATATATATATATATATATATATATATATATATATATAATCGGGAGATTAAATCAGACACGGACGTAGCTTTAGGACGGTCAATCTTTAATTCTCGACAAGCTTTCGACCAACAAAGTTCTTCTTCTTAGTCTACAGAAACAGCAGGCATGTATATCAGACAAGTATGTATAGTGATATGTGTGTAAGATGTGTGATATGTGTAGAAGATGAATACAAAAGCAAGGGCCACGCTAAAGCTCACTCACCGTCCCCAAGTTCAGCGGAAGTGAATTAGGAGTTGTATAGTAATGTTGTTATTAAATTAACATTATTATACAACTTAAATTACTTAAATTATACTGACAACTTAAATTGTCCTTAAGCAATTTTACAATCCACCAGATAAGGTAAGCTTATGCTCACTTAATAAAAGTGAGCTTTAGCGTGGCTCTTCCTTTTGTATGCATCTTCTACACATATCACACATCTTACACACATATCACGATACATACTTGTCTGATATACATGCCTGTTGTTTCTGTGGACTAAGAAGAAGACCGTTGTTGGTCGAAAGCTTGTCGAGAATCAAAGATCGACCGTCCTGAAGCTACGTCCGCGTCTGATTTAATCTCCCGTTTATTTATTTAATGCAAATGAGACGCCCTGCTCATACTGTGGAGTTTCTACTATTTCTCACAGTTATATATATATATATATATATATATATATATATATATATATATATATATATATATATTTCTTTTTTTTTTTTTTCTTTTTTTTTTTTTAAGGTAGTAGGTTGTTGACAGCAACCACGTAGGGTGGTACTACCGTTCAGACTTAGGAGCGTTAAAGTCGTGCCGGGAACCATTTTACACTCCGTGTCAGGAATGCATGTCTTACTTTCTGTCTCACTCAAACTACAGCTACCGGCCTAGCTTCAATCTCTCTTTCTTGCAAACGAACATCGTACACTTTTCATCGTACAATTTTCTAACTAATTTTCACTCCTCGCCTTTACATTCTCTCTCTTTTATTTCCCTTTATGAGGTTCTTTTATTTAAGGCCTGGCCTCGATGAGGACTATATAGTCTATGACTGGAGACTTCAACATGAAAAATGTTTTTCTCATAATAATGCTTTGCTGAAAATTTGATGGCAATGGCTGAAATGGTACAAACAAAGTTATGGGTTGGGGCCACGGACACAGACACACATACACACACACACAAACAAACACACTTTACTTTACTTGGAAAAACAATGCCCACGATGATGTTCGTTTTGTTTACAACTTTCCGAAGAGGAAGACAGCAGAAAGCACCTTGTGTCCCTGGCCGGTGTATTTCGTCAAAAAAGCAGGGAATAATAAAGTGATCGTTTCTTTTGACGTTTTGGCAATCTTACGTTTGTGAAGTGCAACATGCTGTCTTTTGATAAACCTGTCAGCAAAGCGATGGGAGACACACGCCTAGTTATCGTGGAAAGTCTTTCACCTCCAGTAGAGCAACATAGGAAGCAGCTTCATCAGCCATACTGCAGATTTAATCCTCATACACATCAATGATCTCATGAGTGAATCAGAAGTAAGTTATATCTACAGGGAATTCTGAGGTGTTGGCCCACCTTAGAAGACAGTTTTTCAATGAGATCCACTACAATTGACGAGGCCATGGAGTTCCAGAGATTGCACTTCTTCCAGAGATTGGCCAGCGAAGTAGAATGGAGGTTCAAAAGTCAATAATTGTAGCGGGACAGAATTAGAGCATGGGATGTTTCTGGGTTGAAAGACATGTTCCAGGTAGATGAAAAACTACCCTTTTCCACAGATTTACAGAGAGGGATGGTGTGGCAGCATGTCTCTCAGAAGTGTGATGCACTGTTCGACACAGGGTGTAATCGTTTGTAAAATTGTACAGCTCAGGACCAAGGAAGCGGGCAGGTCATTTTTGTCGACGAACAAGGTCAGTCCTAAAATAAGAAAAGTGCTACAAAGCAATTAGTATATCAGAAATAGCAAAGCACAATCGTCAAATGGTCACACAGAAATATTTAGTGACACAAAGAAAAGATGATTATGAAATCTTGCTTGACAATAAGCTTTACAAAGAAGAAGAAGAAGAAGAAGAAGAAGAGGAAGAAGAAGAAACAGGATTACAAAATGAGACTCACTTCCCAGCCATCAGGTTCTGCAAACTCCTTTGTTTGAGTTGATTGCAAGAACTCCTCAAAACTCACTAACCGGTCTTTATTCTTGTCAACCTGGTGATAAGGAAAATGTCATCAATTTCATGTAATCATGCCTTCTTCTATGCATTTGCATTAACTGCACATCATTACAACAATATATGCAAGAAAATGGTCAATCGTCTTCCATTGCTAATTCTTTGCATTCAGACAAATCCTTCCTGGCTCGTTAAATTAAAGCATGCCGACTGACTGGTTTACTTTTAGTCCTTCTGGTGTTACCTTTCGGTTTTAGAATTTTAAATGTTGTTGTATGTTTTACTTGCTGTTAGTAACATCTTAAATTTTCCCAGTATTGGCCCTATGTCAGACAGTTCTCAATCCTTGTTTTCCATCCCTGTGTCACTGATCTCCATTGTACTCCATCACTATGAAACTGTCCCTTAAATCTTGCAGCCATCTGTTATGTTTGTTGTTGTAATCTACATTCCTTTGTCTATGCTGTTGCATTTGTGTTCCATGTGGTCTGAATCCTCCAGATTATATTCAAATTCATCCCCCTAATTCCTCTCCTAATTCAAACAAATATATATATCTATCTATAATTCCAGTAATCTCTGTACGTCTGTACGTCTGTACGTTTGTCTGTGACCGCTGTTTCTCGACAACTACCGGTCCGATATACTTGAAACTTGCCAGGTATATTGCTGGGGACCCGAGGATGTGCCTTTTCAAGGTTTGAAATTAATCGGACAAGTACTTACCGAGCTATGGCGATTTAGCCGTTCGCCGTTCGCTTTGCCGTTGCGAATGGACCAAACCATTCATGTAAATAGAGGGGGGGGGGGGGGTTCTGTGGTCGTTCGCTTTGGCTTTGCGAATGGACCAAACCATTCATGTAAATAGAGGGGGGGGGTTCTGTGGTCGTTCGCTTTGGCTTTGCGAATGGACCAAACCATTCATGTAAATAGAGGGGGGGGGGTTCTGTGGTCGTTGCGAATGGACCAAACCATTGTTTTTTTTTTGCAGTTTTTTTTTTTTTTGCAGTTTTTTTTTTTTTGCAAGGAACGGGCACCCACGTACGGGCACGTCCTAGCTTATATATAGTACGGGCATGCCCTAGTATTTTAAATTAGAATAGTACCCGGTAGAGCGCATACCTCCACCAGGCTGAACAGTTTATGTTTTGTAGCCCACTGATTGCCAGATCTGCATCTGTAACACACAAGTATATATTGTTGCGATTTGGAATAAAGGTTAATTCCCCCTCTTAGTTAGTTGCACCACAACATGAAGCCTTGCGATAGTTCAGTTATTTTTTTAGTAAATGTAAGCGTAGTCCTTTCCTGTGTTTAGTTTTGCGTTGAGTAGGCCAGTGAGCTTAGGTGTTCTTTGGTGCTTTTGGTTTGGCGCTGGGATGCCACGCGGCAGGCCTGGGCAAGTCTGCCGAGGCCGAAGGGACGAGCTGCAGGGGGAGTGCCCGGTAAGCAACGAGCCGCCAATCAGGGCTCGAGGGGAGTGGCTTACCACTGCAGCAGGAGGCGGGGCTTGGAACATTCGCGTAAGATCGGGGAGGTGCCATATAAGGTCCTGCCCCGAGCCCATTGAGCAGAACGCACGAGACCGCACGAGAACAGCAGCAGGACGCGCGTGAGTCAGAACGCAGAAGGCAGACGAGAACGCGAGTGGAGCTGCAGAACGAGGAATTGAATTGCCTATTGTACACGAACTTTCCCCCGTTCCCCGTGCTCTGCGCTGTATTAATCGCACGCTCGAAAGGACGACCCGCGCCGGGCCACAGACGCGCGATTCCCTCCTGCCTGCCTTTGCCTGCATATGCGCCGCGAGGATTTCCTCCTGCCTGCCTTCGCCTGGATACGTGCCGTGAACATCGGAGAGTCACGCCGGGCGAGCTGCCCCGGGGCGACTGACGGCGAAGTGCGCTTGGTGCGCGAACTTCTCTTCCTCCATCGCCCCGTGTGTGTGAGTGGGCCCATTTGTCTGGGAATAAGTTAAACTGGTTAAGCTCTGCTCTGTGTCCCCCCCTTTCCTTCATTCTGGATCATTGTAAATAATTATAAATTGTGTTCTTCCTCTGATTTGACCGTTCCTGTCCCTTCCATCCATTGGCTTCGCATGGTACGAATAAAACCGCTCGAATCGTGTTCCAATAAAAGTAACAGCACGAGTCACGTGATACGCATTCCGCTCGGGCGTACTCGATTAAGCGTGGCTCGTGCGAGGCTCGATCCCCACTTTAGTGGCAGCGTGGGTACCAAAGGTACGTGCGAATTTGTCCCGAAACCCTTTTTCACGTTTGCCCGGAAGTGGTGATTCGGTCTCGCGGACCCGAAGACCCGGGGGGAAAAAAGAGGTTTAATCCCCCCTTTGTAACGGGAATGGGCGATCCGCAACAAAAAAAAAAAAATATATATATATCATAAATCTACGTAAATCTACTATAATTTTATATATATATATATAAAAATTAACACCAGGGGGGTTGACTCAGCCTGTCATCCTTCCGAGGTCGGCAAATTGAGTACCAGTTTGTAGTGAAATCGTATTAACGCTGAACCCAGGTGATGCTCGCTGCTCGCTGACACCGCTAGGGGGGCGCGGCTATAAGACCCGATGCGGCCGCTGCTCTAGGCGACTTCTCCTGTGACATGTTACAATGACTAGTAGACTCGCTAACGGTACGTACCGCATAGAATATTACGCTTGCTTTCATTGAACTATATTATGGATTGACCTATGTGATGCCAAACCTTATTTCTATTGCATTCCTGTATTTGCAGAATGATGTCAAAGGTCTTAATGGAATTAAACCAACAGATGGACTAAAGTTGTGGACTTGAATGATTTCCACAACACTTAATTCCATTAAAATCTACGGACATGGCGGGAAACAAGATGCTGGTGGTATCGCAATTCTGCGCCGACCCACAAGCCCCGGATGCTGGTTTGCAACTGACTCACTGGTTGAAAACTTTGGAGAACCAGTTCGCTGACCAGGACGCCGTGCCGACAGCTGCCGCGAAGCTAGCAGCGCTCCAGTCCAAAGTCGACTACAAGGTGTACAACAGTATTGCACGATGTGCGACGTACGACCTCGCTGTTGCGGAGCTCAAGCGATTGTACATAAAGAAAAGGAGCGTGGTGTATGCTCGGCATTTGCTGTCATCACGACGCCAGCAACCAAACGATTCAATGGATCACTATGCCCAGGAGCTCCGGCAACTCCTGCTAGACGGCACCCAGGAGCCACGGACTCACGAGCAGGTTCAAGATGACCTTCTCCTAGACGCTTTCGTCTCTGGAGTCTCCTCTCAGGACCTCAGGCTCAAGCTCTTGGAGAAGACCGACCTGACCTTCACGGCGGCTCTAGAACAAGGAAAAGTATATACCGAAGCGCGGCTGCAGTCGAACGACTATGATCGCACGCGCCTCTTGGCGGGGACCTCGCTACACGCACGGCCGGAGAGTGCTACCGCCGAAGAACCGGGAGCGGACCCGCTCGCGGAACTCCAGGTTGCCCTGGCGGAGGATCCAGGGATCCTGACGGCTGCCGCTACGGCCAGACCCAAGGCCTTACGCGGAGCCACATGCTACTTCTGTGGGGGTCAACGACATCCCCGGTTAGTGTGTCTGGCTCGGGACGCAATATGCCATATGTGCTCGCAAAAGGGGCACTATGCAAAAGTGTGCCGGAAAATCGCACGCGGTTCGTGGCCGCGCGCGACCTTGAATGAGCTTATTGCAGAGCCTATGGGCCGAGCACGGAACACGGCGCCTTACCCGGCTTTGATGGGCAGTGCCCCTCCTCGCGGGCCCCTGGTCGCCCAACCGACCTTGGCAAGAGACACCGAACAGCCACAACTGTCTCATCCTCAATCGGATACGGAACGTGCGTCCTTGACTAGACTCCGGGCAATGCGAGGGACTTTGGGGCTACGCCAAATCCCAGCGGTAGGTAACCGTCACGTCTCTCAAGAGCGTACAGCGTCCTCTGGCGGCGACACATGTTTGGTACAAACTACGGAGGCCCATACTCGTCAAACAGCGATTTTGAATGGCAAGACAACGGACCGCATGGGGGAGCTCTCTGACGGCTCTAACTCCGCCAAAGACCGCGAAACTGCGGAATGCATGGGAAAGCTCTCTGACAGCTTCAACGAATGCCCCATGAACAACGAATACTCCGGAAACGACCGCAGAACTGCTGATTGCATGGGAACGCTCCCTGACAACTTATACGAAACTCCACGGACACCCTCTGACGCCCGGAAAACTGCAGCTGGCATAGGATCCACCCGCGAGGCGCGACCGACTCACACGGGTGGTTCGGTCCCACTCCCAGCAGGCTCGTCCGGCCTGGTTCAAGCCATTATTCCCCTCATGGTCGAGGGCCATTGTGTGCATGCCTTTGTGGATACAGGTTCTACGGATAGTTTTATTGATCAGCGACTAGTGCACAGGCATGGTTGGCAGGTCTTGGGGGGCTACGAGACGGATCTTCATGGCTTCCCAGGGACTTCGGCTCAGCACGAAGGGGGAATGTCGATTGAAACTCGTGATAAAGGGACGGGTTTTCCCAGATGTACACCTCATGGTCTTACCTGCTTTATGTGCTGATATTCTGTTGGGACACGATTTTCTTAAGCGACATGGACGACTGGAAATGGAGTTTGGTGGGCCTGACACGCTTGCTGTGTGTGCCCTAGCGAAAATGGAAATCCAGCCACTTTCGCTGTTCCCCAATTTAACCTCCGACTGTACACCTGTGGCGGTAAAATCACGGCGCTACTCTCGAGCAGACATGCAATTCATTGCGGGAGAGACGGCTCAGCTCTTGAAAGACGGTATCATAGAACCTAGCCGGTCGTCGTGGCGGGCCCAGGTCTTAGTGGTGCGAAGCGAAGCACACCGCAGACGCATGGTAATCGACTATTCCCAAACGATTAACCGCTTTACACAGCTGAATGCCTACCCCCTTCCGGGGATGGACGCGCTGGTGCGACAGGTGGCCCAATACTCGGTCTACAGCACTCTCGATCTCCGTAGTGCGTATCATCAGATCCCTATCTCTAGGGCCGATCGTATCGATACCGCATTTGAGTCGGGGCAACGGTTGTAGCAGTTTACTCGATTGGCTTTTGGGGTGACGAACGGGGTCGCTTGTTTTCAGAGGGCCATGGATGACCTCATTGCGAGGGACAACCTGACCGATGTTTACGTCTATCTAGACAATCCTACGGTTTGTGGGTATGACCAAGGGCACCATGATGCTAATCTGAAGCGCTTCCTCGAGGTCGCACAGAGGTATCGCTTAACCATGAACGAGGCTAAGTGTCAATACTCCCTACGCAAGATAGATCTTCTGGGGTACACCGTGACCCATGGCTCTGTCGCTCTGGATAAGGAGCGTCTGCGACCTCTGCTCGACATGGCCCTTCCCAGCGATCGGGCGTCCCTGAAGCGCGCTCTTGGGCTATTCGCCCATTACTCTAAGTGGGTCCAAAATTTCTCCGCGAAACTTCGCCCCCTTGTGGCCTGCGACACTTTCCCTCCGTCAGGCCGCTTTGGCGGCCTTTGGAGGCCTTAAGGCCGACATCGCCAGTGCCGCTGTGGCGACGATCGACGGGAGCGGATCTTTCGTCCTAGAAAGTGATGCCTCGGATCATGCCATAGCGGCGACCCTCTCCCAAGGAGGGCGTCCGGTGGCTTTCTTTTCACGGACTCTTACCTCCGCTGAGCGGAGACATTCGTCTGTCGAAAAGGAAGCGTACGCGATCGTCGAGTCGATTCGGCGATGGCGCCCGTACTTACTCGGGCGATGCTTCCAAATCATCACGGACCAACAAAGTGTTGCGTTCATGTACGACACCTTACATGCCCAGCGCATTAAGAATGAGAAAATCACTCGCTGGCGTATAGAGCTTGCGGACTTCTGCTACACTATCAAATACCGCCCGGGGAAGGATAACCAGGTCGCCGACGCCTTATCGAGACCGGTTACGTGCGCGGGCATCGTCACTCTGGAGGGCCTACGCGCTTTGCATGAAACTGCGGGGCATCCGGGCGTAACGCGTTTCGCTCATTTTGTGCGACGTGGCAATCTACCGTACTCGATTGATGATATCTGCCGTATCTGTCGCGACTGCACTATATGCGCGGAAATCAAACCACGTTTCTATAACCCTCCCATGGGGACGCTGGTTAGGGCTACGAGGCCGTGGGAAAGATTGGCGATGGATTTCAAGGGCCCGTTGCCGGTGTCGAGTAACTCTCGCTATCTGCTCACTATCGTCGATGAGTACTCGCGGTTTCCTTTTGCTTATACGTGCGTGGATATGACGGCTGCCACGGTAATGCGATGCCTGCAGAATTTGTTCTCTATGTTTGGGTACCCAGCCTACGTGCATACTGATCGGGTTGCGGTCTTTTTGTCTCAGGAAGTGCGAGGCTACTTGCTCCAAAATAACGTCGCTTCTAGTTATACCACGCCGTACAGACCCCAAGCGAATGGGCAGATCGAACGCTTCAACGGGATTATATGGAGGGCCGTCGTGCTCAACCTCCGGACCCTCGGCCGGGGCCTCGATAAATGGGCTTGGTCGCTACCTGCGGCGCTGAACTCGATCAGGGCTCTACTATGTACGGCCACCAACCAGACTCCCCACAAGAGACTTTTCCACCACCCGAGGAGCACGGGGTGTATACGGCCTTTACCCAGTTGGCTCGCTGAGCCCGGGCCGGCCTATCTCAAACGGGCGGTTCGCACGAGCAAGTACGACCCCTTAGTGGACAAAGTGCAGGTACTCTAGGCTAATCCCGAGCATGCACGTGTGATGACGGCAGATGGGCATGAGTCCACAGTCTCCGTTCGCCATCTTGCCCCATGCGGGGTCACCGACCCTTATAAGGAACCGGACGAGCCAATCTATGAGACTATGGACTCTTCCGACACTTCCGTCACTGAACGTCTGCTGACCCTCCCTTCGCCACATCCACCCTTACCTGACGGCTTGGCGGTACCCCCCCCCCCGTCACCTGACTCCGGCAGCTACTCCGACGCCGGGGTCTCTGGGTTACGTGATGCCGTACCCGGGGAATTTCAGACCCGTGCTGGCAGGGAAATTCGCCGCCCGGACCGGTACGGTTGGGCCGACTGATACCATAATTCCGCACCCTGTTAATGCTGACGCTCACTCGATTCTAGCCGCGGGGCAGTGTAATTCTAACGGTGTGGAGAATGTAGTGAAATCGTATTAACGCTGAACCCAGGTGATGCTCGCTGCTCGCTGACACCGCTAGGGGGGCGCGGCTATAAGACCCGATGCGGCCGCTGCTCTAGGCGACTTCTCCTGTGACATGTTACAATGACTAGTAGACTCGCTAACGATACGTACCGCATAGAACATTACGCTTGCTTTCATTGAACTATATTATGGATTGACCTATGTGATGCCAAACCTTATTTCTATTGCATTCCTATATTTGCAGAATGATGTCAAAGGTCTTAATGGAATTAAACCAACAGATGGACTAAAGTTGTGGACTTGAATGATTTCCACAACACAGTTCACTGGTAATTCCCTGTGTGTCGCAAAAGGCGACCAACACGGTTGGCGGCAGGAAGGGCATCCGGCCAAATCCGGTATCCAGACAAGTGTGGGCCCATTGAAGGTAAGCAGAGGGAGATTGGTTGGTTGAAGTGAGATGGCAGGCTTAAGAAATAGTGATTTTGCTTCAATATTTAATCTCAAGAACAGTCTCGGGACATTCCCAGTAGAAGAAAGAATCTATCTAGGAGGTGCACAAGGGCGTTATGAAGAGTTCCAGGTTGGAGTGGAGGAAGTAAAGAAATAGCTAGGAAAGCTATGATAAGATAAACCTTCAGAGCAAGATAGTATGCACCTCGAGTTCCAGGCAGGAGCCATCTACTATAAATGGACGAGGTGTGTGTGTGTGTGTGTGTGTGTGTGTGTGTGTGTGTGTGTGTGTGTGTGTGTGTGTGTGTGTGTGTGTGTGTGTGTGAGGTATGTTTTATGTGGAGTTCTAGTGGAGCTTTCTAATGTGAATGTGATACACCAAAATGATCGTTATGACCTCCTAGATTGATTAGAATAATTAATTACAAAGAATCCGGAAGAATTCCCATGTTTCTACATGTGCGCCATGTTAAGGTGTATAGAGCAGCTTAATATGTCCTTCCACGGCATGGTATTCTAATTTCAAAATAAATAACAAAAATAATGATAACATTGTAACAAATCATATATTAATTAATACTAATAATACTAAAAACAACATCAATAGTAGTAGTATAATTTGGCAATAATAATAACAAACGTATAATGCCCCCCTTCCCTGCCCTGGCCCAAGCATATCTGGGCTTGGTGAAAGGTAAGCTTATGCTCAAGCAGTACAGCAGGCAGGTATGCTACAAGGTCGGGAAGACCAATGAAAATGTGGTCAAATGGACCAACAGGCCCACTAGCTCTTTAAAGGACGAGGCTCATTTTCATCGTCAACCGTTTCATAATTTTATCAATAACTTAAATGAGGGCACAAGTAAGCATCATTCCAGAATCAAATAAATGTGATCAAAAATATTACAACTGCCACATCCATTAGACAGTTCATGAAACTTTGTTGTGATGTAGATAGTTATCATGACAGTGAGATCAAGATCACGTAAATCTTGTTAAAAATAACAAAAAGCACAAACCTCGCTCATGACATGCTCTCTCATCCGTACCCGCTCCTCTTCCATTTCTTGCATATCATCCTCAGCATTCTTGGAATCATAAACTTTCTCAAGCTGTATATAAAGCACAAGAAGAAAACAAATGGATGAATATCACAACATAATGACACTCATACAAATGTTATCATTGCTTTTCATGCTCGCCATAGTCATACACTCAAACAATTTACAGATCATATCAGGAAGAAAATTCAAGAAAAACTGAGAAGAGAAAAGGTTACATGAAGGCTGACAGGATGGCCCGGAGGTAGGCACACTCGCCTCTAAGCTGTCTTGCCTGGGTTTGATTCCCGACCCATCTATGAACTGTCAGTTTGGTGTTTCACAGGCAGAGTGATTCATCAATATGTGCTTTCCCTTGGATAGACGTCAAACGGGCATCTTGTCTACCAGTTGTTAAAGATCCCTATCTTGGTGAAAGGTAAGCTATCGCTGGCACCATGAACAAATTACAAATTCCTGCCCTAACTAGTTGAACACCAGGCCTGACCAGCCGGTTTGTGAAGCCTCAGGCCAAGCTTCCCCTGGCCAACCACACAAGAAAGGTGGGATAATGGTGCCGTTATAAAAGAGGGAAGAAGAAGAAAAGGTAAATTTTGGATGAATTACTCATGGAAGGGATCACTTTTGTAATCCCAAAATCTGAAGAAACACAACTGCTTCAAAAATACAGACCTATAAATGTGCCTATCAACAATCTACAAACTCTAAACAAGAATCATCACAGAAGAGATGCATCACCATTAAAGAACAAAAATGCCTGGAGGAAGAATAAAAATAATGCAAAATAAACTACTAAGGAACAATTGCCCACCTCTTGCTCAACAAGGCCATCATCAAAGAGTAAAAACAAGCATTCTGAGTATTGCGCTGCAATACATGTCCCCTACCGGCAGTCTGTCGTCCGGAAAACTGTTGGGGAAATTACCAAAGTTCAAAGTGCCATAACTTTGTCAAAAATGATCGAAACGTCGTTAAGTTCGAACTTGATCTGTAACTTATCATGAGGAAACCATGTACCAAGTTTGAAATCATTAGCATTAAGAGTTTAGAAAAAAAGTCCAGAAAACTGTTCTTTGCGTGACAGACGGACAGACTGACAGACTGACACACGGAGGGACGGAGTGCAAACCTATAGTCCCCTCCGGTGTACACCGGTAGGGGACTAATAAAATAAAAATAAAGAGGCACCTAACAGTCAACTTGGATCGACGACAAGGATGTATTAAAATAGCATTCAATATTTGTGGTTGTGGATCATACAGTGCATCGTAGTGTACAAAATCAACCCCAAAATAAATGGCCCAATGAAAGATACAATGCACAACCTTCATGTTCATACTGAATCAATTGGAAGGAACAATACAATTACCAGATGTCAAAATACATCTACGTATATTCCATGGGGATATTCTCTCCTGCCCTTCTGTTCTGCTTAGCCCCGAGTCCCTTAAGCAATATGATCAACGATAAAAGAACGACAATACAATGCAACCTGTGACAGGATGAAATTCAGTTATACCTCCTGCACAAGATGCAAACTTTTTGGGGCAAAAAAAAAAAAACTAAACTAAACAAAACCACGAAAACAACACTCCCAGAACATTAAAAGAGGATTTCGGATGAGACCAATGTGCCAAATGCACATTCAAAACTGAAGCAGCAGCAGCAGTAGTAGCAAGAACAAAGAAGAACTAGAACTCGGTGGAGAGCATACCTCCGCCAGGCTGAACAGTTTATGTTTATTATCCCACTGATAGGCCGGATCTGGATCCGGACCTGAACCAAAATCTAATCAGCTTGTTCTTGTCACATATCCAACTCATCCACTTAGTTTTGTCAAAAACCATCCACAATTCTTTGAAATATCATGGTATATATCGTGGTTGGCCTCATCTCTCAAAGGGGAGCAATCAATTAGAAAATTAAAAAATTATTGGATCCGGATCCGGATCTTCACCAAAATCTAATCAATTCGTCCTTGTCACACACCCAACCTGCCACCAAATCCATCCACAACTTTTTAGATATCCTGTTCACAGACAGACAGACAGACAGACGTGAAAACATAACTTCAGTCCACTTTCGGTGGTGGAGGTAACAACAAAAGTTGACAGGTATAGGGCCACCAAATTTGCAAAAGCCAAATGGCCAAAACAATTGCCAAGGAATACCTGTGCAGAACACCTAAATCTAATCGTGAAAATGCAAATCTCCCGAACAAACAAAATCAAAGAGCGCCAGTGTTTAAATGCAGTCATGGTATGGTACACTGGCCACAACCAGAAATTAACAAATTGGATAACGAAAACCAGAAAACTTCTTATCATCGATGTGCATCATCCAGACGTTTCCATACGTCGTGAAATTTCGGAAAATTTAGAAAGAATTCATAATCTCGTAGTGCGGAGAACAACTTGGATGCAGTGGAAATTCACTCACCTCTTTATTAAACAATGCTTCCAGCTCTTCTTGATCAAAAAAGCCATCTTCATTAAAGTCTTCATGGGAAACAAAAAAAAAAACCCTCAATTCAATAGAGCTAAACTCTGTAATTCAAATATTTGTGTTCTTTTGTTGTAAATGATTATTCCAACTTCAACAGACATTTCTAGTATGTTTCTTTCCATCATTGTAATAATCAGACTCACATTCCTGTATGCACGCACTCACAAACTCACAAACAATTGATTGAAACCTCAATTATATTAGTGCATGACAATACACGTGCAACATCTCACTTACTCACCATGGAGTTTGAAAAATGTTTTCGGATCAAAAGCATTGGGATCCATCCCATCCCTATCTTCCCAAACCTCCTTCAGCTGATCTTTGCTGCCCTAAAGGAAAAAAAGTTGATCAAAACGAATGCTGGGGAATACAAATGTTGGCCCTACTAAGAAATGTAAAAAGGTAAAAAAAAAACAATGGTTCGGTGGATAAATGATGCAATGTCTGCAAATAATCCCAATATGTTTCAACGTGCTATATCACGTGCAGATGTGTATGTTTGCTTGCACGCACACACACACACACACACACACACACACACACACACACACACACACACACACACACACACACACACACACACACACACACACACACACACGGCTCGCCTTGCACTTTCGCATAGTGTATCTGGGACTAATTGGAAAATCTTAAGGGGAAGCTCAAGCACAAATTGATTAAAGGCTTTGTCATTGCAGGAGTTGCTGGCATAATGTCACATGTGATATTGGGACAGCATTTCAGAATGGAAGAAGCATGAATATAAAGTATGTGAGGGATTCTGAACAAAGAAAAAAAAAAAACCATGATCTTTTCTACCCTCAAATTTCCATTTTTCCTCCTGAGAGTTTCCTTCTGTATACATCTTGTCCACCCCATACATTCTCTGCCACCCCACATTCCTTCCACACTCATCGTTTGTCAAAGTCTGCCTCTATCTTGGCCTTTAACTCTGCTGTTGATGTTTCCCCACTCTCTCCGCTGTTCCTTTTACATGTTTTGAGTCCTGTTTTTGTCTGTTCACGGTCCTGACGCGTTCAGTCTACTATGAGTCAATGTCTAATCTAGTCTACTATGAGTAGACTAGATGTCTAGTCTACTATGAGTTAAAGTCTAAGTCTAATCTGAGTCAATGCCCCAAAAGAAACATAAATTTGGATGTAAAAGCAGAAATCCGCTAAATTATTTAAATGCCATAATCAGTTAGTAAAGGTGTATATGTGTGGAGGTGCTACAGCATGATTGGATGGAAAGAAAGGTGACTAACAGGATGGTTGACTTTAGGGTGGCTTTGATGCTTTTCCTTCATGTCCTTGTGCTTCAATTCTTCTTCCTGTCTTCTCTCTTCATCCAAAGTTTTCAAGAACTCCCGCCTCTCATGTTCCTTCAGCATCTCGTACCGTTTAAATTCTTCATGTCTTGCCTCATCAAAGTTTTCTAGGTCGGTTGTTGCCTGCAAGTCACAACATTGAGAACAAATTAAAGAAAGTCATCCAGCAGAAATATTGGAAAATATTTCAAAGTAAAACAAATCGATAAAATTAACCTTTTCTTCTTCTATTGTATGCAGTGCGAGACTGTGGGGTAGCTTAATTGGCGGAGGGTGTGGCTGCGCCACTGATACAATGCCCTTAATATAGGTCAAGGCAGGAATTTGTAATTTGTTCAGGGTGCCGGCAAATGGCTCGCCTACACTTTGCGAAGGACACCATGGGATCATTAACATCCACCAACTAATGCCGGCAAATGGGACACCCATTTAACTTCCATCCGAGGGAGGGCATTGATGTCCATTGACGAATCACCACCTGTGATACACCAGGATGATCATTTTTAGATTAGCAAAGATTCGAACACAGGATAAACAGCTTGGAGAACAATGTGCATTACCTGTAGAACATCCTGCCAGCCATATGATGAAATTCAGCAAAATACTATTTTTTAAAAATATATACCTTGAAAGATACGAGGAATTTATTGCCATTGTGTTCTGTCTCTTAACCAAATATTATGCCAATAAGTTTTACATGGTGGAAGTATTGAATAATCTTTCGTTTCTCTTTCAACACCAATGTGAATTGTGTGCACACTGCATGTGGAACATTTTTGGACAGATGTTTAACACGAGTATTTTTAACAGAGAATGACTGACATTTGGAGAGATGAAAGTAAGAAAATAAACTGAACAAGCATTCTGAGTATTGCGCTGCAATACATGTCCCCTACCGGCAGTCTGTCGTCTGGAAAACTGTTGGGGAAATTACCAAAGTTCAAAGTGCCATAACTTTGTCAAAAATGATCGAAACGTCGTGAAGTTCGAACTTGATCTGTAACTTATCATTAGGAAACCATGTACCAAGTTTGAAATCATTAGCATTAAGAGTTTAGAACAAAAAGTCCGGAAAGCTGTTCTTTGCGTGACGGACTGACAGACGGCGGGACGGAGTGCAAACCTATAGTCCCCTCCGGTGTACACCGGTAGGGCACTAATAAGGCCATGGCTGTAATAGCAGGGGAGGATGGGGTGGTAGAAATGGATAATGGAGGAGAGAGAAGGGGTGAGAGGTGTATGATAGTGAGAGGAAAGCATGGTGGAGGGCAGATGAGGGCTGGGGCTTGAGAGCTACAGGGGAGGAATGGAGAGGTGTTGGTGGCAAGGGCGGCAGAGGGGGAGCGGCTAAAAAGTTGGCACAAAACAGAACTTTTATGGAAGAGGTTTCAGGCATATGCATGCATTATAACACCTTGGTTGGCATATCTGCAGCAACTTCAGCGGCGTAATGGTTAGAGCTTTCGCTACGAGTCTGGGAAGTCGGTGGTTCGAATCCTGGTCGGGTCATACCAAAGACTTTCAAAATGGTACGTGTTGCTTCCTTGGTTGACGTTCAGTATTTAAAAGGATAGAACATGGACAAACAACCATAAGTGGGTTATAATAGTGCAGGCTTTGTTGGGCCTATGGCCTCCTCCTGCATCAAAGTTCCTTGCAGGGGAACATATTATTATTATTAATACTATCGACTTGGTTCAAGTTCCAGACTTCCAGAACACAATCACAAACACTGTGGCCAGGGAGGAAAAGTGAACTATTAAATGCCAATAAGAAAAAAGCAGTGCATAATTTTCCATGATGCTAATATTTGGGCATTGGGGCTGGCAAGAAAGGATAGAAAGATGATGGTGAGCACAAAGGCAGTGGGAGTGAGTGAGATTGAGCGAAGGGAACCAGTAGGGGACTTGGGGTTGGGAAAGGTAGATGAAGAGAAGCTGAAAAGAACATTCTTAATAAAGGAATCATCCATTAAAGAATAAAGGAGGGATTGAACAACTCAGGATTGTGGAAAGGTGAATTTTTTTCTTGTTGGTTTGAATTTTAAAAGTTTGCATTCTTGCATTTCAAAATAAATTCATTTGTTTTTGTCTAAGAGACGAATTAGAGGGAGCAAAGCAAGCAGAGTGCAGTGCCATCATATGTAATAATAGGCCATTGAGTGACTATGTGCTTATTTTTCGATTTTCGTGCAACAACGTTGGGGATTACCGAAATACACCACAGATGAGTTGAAAATATGTATCTGAGCAAGAATCACAATGTCCCCAAACACTAGGGGTGCTCACAATATTTTTTAACGCACAGTTGATGAAAACACATGCAAACGAATGGTGCATCAAGTATACGTTGGTGCAATATTCATCTATTCGGGGTATTTGTTTTACTTAAAATCGACAGAGTGGTGCAAAACTGTTTTAAGCTGTTTATATTGTCTTCTCGTCACCCTACACATGTGAACTGTAGAATTATTACATACACGGAGGATAAAAAGACAAATAAAATACGAATTAATCTGTTAAACATGTGAAATTTTCAAGAACACGATCTGGTGCTCCCAGATATGTTTCTATCTTTTCTCCATGTGCGTAAACGTAACATGTCTCTAAGTAAGACGTAACCAGCCTTGCCTACTCACAACTCATCAAAATATAGCATAAAAAAACTCGAGCTTCCAGGGAAGCAGAACTCAACTGAACTGACTGGACAACTTTAAAGTAGGTCAGTTGTCTGTACTAGATTTGACTTAAGATAGCAACATACCTTGTGTGGTAAGAGTCTCACACACCAAGTTTGATCAAAATCCATAAATATTTGTGGACGTTAAAGTCTTAACGTCGTTTCGGAGCTGAAAACAATATGGCGGCCTATGGCGGCCATTTTGTGACGGATCGGGTTGGAATGCAATAGCAACCTCCCTTGTGTGATAAGGGTTAAACATTTTAAGTTTGATCAAAATCTGTTAATATTTATGGACGCTAGAGTGTTAACGTCGTTTTCATGACCAAAAACAAAATGGTCGCCTAAGTCCGCCATTTTTCAACTGATCGGGCTGAAATGTAATACCAACCTGGTCCTTGGGGTAAGGATGCTGCAGGTCAAGTTTGATCAGAATCGGTTGATATTTGTGGACGCTGGAGTGTTAACGTCAAAAAGTTAACGGACGACAGACAACGACGACGACGACGACGGACGCCGGAGGGTTCAGTATATGATGAACTCAACTGGACAGTAGTCCAGTTGAGTTAAAAAATTGCACTCGTGTCCGAAAGAAGCGGTTCAGTTTGGCATTTTAATATGAAATAGGCAAAGCCTAGAAACGAATGAAACCCATTAGAACCCTTTATAATTACCCTTTAGATCCCTTTAGAATTACACTTTAGAACCCTTTAGAATTAAACATGGTGGGTTAAAAGAGAGATCATCGCTGAGTAGACCAAAGACCAAAGAGAGTGATTGAACTTCTTTGAGGAGGTTGTTTGCTGTCGGTTTAAGGGGCTCACCCTCAAAGGGAAGACTATTAATGTCAAAGGCTGAGACACTGAGCAGCTGGACATCTTGAAACCGGCACCCCGATAACTGCTGGACTGCACTCTTATAGTGCCATCGGACACTGACTTCTATTGGTCGGTGGATCATGGTAATAACTGTGAAAATCCTCATATAAAGTACTTCAATACCAGTAATAATTCAACATGAGGCCTTGAGCATACACAGGACTTACCTCTGAACTGTAGAATTAAGCTTGATTCTAGACCGAAATATAAACTACTGGATTAGAATGGTAGTTCACAGGCAGAGTGTTGCTTCATAAAGTCTGTCGTCCATCGGACAGATGCTAGCATTAGTTGGTGGAAATGAAAGCGGTGTCTTTTGTGAAGAGTTGGCAAGTTATCACTGGCACCTTGGATAAATTTCAAATTGTTACCAGCTTCAGTTAGCTAGTGGTAAGAGGTGGAAAGAGGAGGAGGTGGAAAGCAAGAGGGCTGTCAGATGATTGTGGGTGGTGGCAGACCTAAAGCCACAATTGGTATTCCCAGAGGAGATGTGTGACAAGGTTGCAGCCTGACATTGTCATCTGGTCAGGTGCAACAAGACAGGTCATCATCTTAGGGGAATTGTCTGTACTTTGGGAAGAGAACATGGAGGAGGTGCACGAGAGGAAGAGAGGAAAGTACAGTGAGCTGGAGGCAGAGTGTCGAGAGAAGGGTAGGCGAGATTCTTGTCAGGCATTTGAGGTGGGGTGTAGAGGGTATTGGCAATTCCTTTCCTGCATTTCTTGTTCGGCTTGGTGTATGGGACAGAAAGAAGGAGGATGTGTGACAGAGTGGCCCAGGTTGCCTTGAAAGACTCACTTTGGATATGGAGGAAGTTTATGGATGCATGTCGAACAGTGTAGGTTGAGGTTGTGGGTGGTGGTTCATTTCAGCCTAAAGGGGTAGTGACTGAGCACGGGAGAGAAATGGAGATGTGTGAATGGTGTGTGTGTGTGTGTGTGTGTGTGTGTGTGTGTGTGTGTGTGTGTGTGTGTGTGTTGCAGGAGTGGGTGTGTGCGTGTGTTGCAGGAGTGGGTGTGTGTGTGTGTTGCAGGAGTGTGTGTGTGTGTGTGTGTTGCAGGAGTGGGGGTGTGTGTTTCAGGAGTGGGTGTGTCTTTTGCAGGAGTGGGTGTGTGTTTTGCATGAGTGGCTGTGGTTTTGCATGAATGTGTTTTTGTTTGAGTGGTGCATGTTGTAAGGGTAGGTGGTCAATTATTTTTTTTGTTTTGTTTTTGGTGTGTGAGTGAGTGGCTGTGGATTCTGGGAGTGGAAGCGGTTTTGTTGTTGCAGTCTGTTTTATCATTGGCTGGGGGTGGAGGTATGTATGCATCCAGGTGTAGCCTCTGCATGTGGAGGCGTATGTGCCCCTACTGGCCCACAACAGCTGACCGTATTGAGGTTGAAGGGCCGAAACAGGATGATGCTGAGGACCTCGAATGAGGACCCGGTCAATGAGGAACACTTGTGACCAGGTCTTTTGAAATTATATATATATATATATATATATATATATATATATATATATATATATATATATATATATATATATATATAAAACACAGTGTGTGTGTGTGTGTGTGTGTGTGTGTGTGTGTGTGTGTGTGTGTGTGTGTGTGTGTGTGTGTGTGTGTAATGTTACCGATAGACTCCTAAACGGAGAGGCTTACGTGCTTGATATTTGACATAGACATGGCCATTGAGCCAGGGACGAACATGGCCGAACTCAAAATATTTGACGATCCATATTTTTTATTCATATTTACCTCAGCGCATTTCAGTGAAGTACCCGCTAATCTCAGCCGGTTCCAGAGCAGCTCGCTGATTCGCTCAGAGCGATCACGTGATGTCCCATTTCCGCCGCCAGACTGATTCGCTCAGAGCGATCACGTGATGTTCCATCCCGTCACACGTTTTTTCACCTTTTATGCGATCGTGTGTTGTATCGATTTTGTGCGATATGAATTAAATGTCTTTGAAACAGCTGTGAAACGCCTTTCCACAACCCTTCCGTAACCGATTGGAGCAGTTTATTGCAGCACAAAACGAGATCCGCGAAGCGAGTTGGTCGAGCCGTTTCGCTCAGAGCGATCACGTGATGTTCCATCCCGTCACACGTCACACGTTTTTTCACCTTTTATGCGATCGTGTTTTGTATCGATTTTGTGCGATATGAATTAAATGTCTTTGAAACAGCTGTGAAACGTCTTTCCACAACCCTTCCGGAACCGATTGGAGCAGTTTATTGCCGCACAAAACGAGATCCGCGAAGCGAGTTGGTCGAGCCGTTTCGCTCAGAGCGATCACGTGATGTTCCATCGCGTCACACGTCACACGTATTTTTCACCTTTTATGCGATCGTGTTTTGTATCGATTTTGTGCGATATGAATTAAATGTCTTTGAAACAGCTGTGAAACGTCTTTCCACAACCCTTCCGTAACCAATTGGAGCAGTTTATTGCCGCACAAAACGAGATCCGCGAAGCGAGTTGGTCGAGTCGTGCTGACCAAGATGGCGACACGGCGGCTTCACTTTTCACGGAGTATGAGCGTTCTATATCTATCTATAATTCCACTAATCTCTGTGTGTATGTTTGTTTGTACGTTTGTATGTTTGTATGTTTGTATGTATGTCTGTGACCGCTGTTTCTCGACAACTACCGGTCCGATATACTTGAAACTTGCCAGGTATATTGCTGGGGACCCGAGGATGTGCCTTTTCAAGGTTTTAAATTAATCGCAGAAGTAGTTACCGAGCTATGTCCAAAAAACGATTCAACCAATCAGAGAGCAGCGAGCTATCACGTGTGCCGAACGTGGCGAACGTGGCGAACAGACTCTGCCTCGGATGGCACATTTGAGAGCGTATTCATTTATTTCCCGTCGGCAAACTATGTTGCCGTTAAACTATGTTTTAAAACTAATTAAAACTAATTTGCGATTCATCGTAACTGCGATTTGCGACCTTCCGGACAGTCAAATGAGGACGTCACTTCCGGACTTACGTAGCGGCTAGCGGGCGCCATTTGGAGGAGCTGGGAGGACTCAGTCGTGATAGAGTGAGCCTGAGTGAGTATATCAAGACAAGAACAAGATCTAGAAGGAGGTATGTACGGTGCGATTCATATAATATATTGTTTAGTTATCGTCGATGAGGAATTTGGGGGCCCGATTAACTGCAGCGCCATCCGAGCTGCGGCGTCGGGACGATACATTCATTGTACGGTAACATCACGCACTTACGGGCACGTCCTATATATATAGTACGGGCATGCCCTAGTATTTTCAATTCAGTGCGCCCGTGATTTGTGGCATAGACATGACCATTGGGCCTTCACGGTGTAATTTGAGCGAGGCTTTTGTCCGAGTGAGCTTGAGTCGAGAGGGCGAATGTACGGGTTGGGAATGAACGGGTCTCCCTTCCCCCGCCCGGCAACGCCGGTACTGGAGGACGTCACAGGATCGGTGAGTCTCCAAAATCCGCTTCGTGCTGTTGCGAATACTAGGGCATGCCCGTACTATATATATATCTAAAATTATATCCCCCCCCCTCTATTTACATGAAATGGTTTGGTCCAAAGCGAACGGCTTGCGAGTACGGTGACAATCCCCCCCCTCTATTTACATGAAATGGTTTGGTCCAAAGCGAACGGCTTGCGAGTACGGTGACAATCCCCCCCCCCTCTATTTACATGAAATGGTTTGGTCCAAAGCGAACGGCTTGCGAGTACGGTGACAATCCCCCCCCTCTATTTACATGCAATGGTTTGGTCCAAAGCGAACGGCTTGCAGAGTTTGGTAAAGAAATCGCCATAGCTCGGTAACTACTTGTCCGATTAATATGAAACCTTGAAAAGGCACATCCTCGGGTCCCCAGCAATATACCTGGCAAGTTTCAAGTATATCGGACCGGTAGTTGTCGAGAAACAGCGGTCGCATACACACACACACACACACACACACACACACACAGAGATTAGTGGAATTATAGATAGATGCAGGACTATGTCCGATTGTTGTGCTGCTCTCCGACCATGAGAACTGCAACGTCATTGTTGACTGGCCATCCCCTTCCCTCCCCTTCCCCCTCCCCCCTCCGTCCCCCCTTCCCCCTCCCCCCTCCGTCCCCCCTTCCCTTCCCTTCCCCCTCCCCCCTCCGTCCCCCCTTCCCTTCCCTTCCCCCTCCCCCCTCCGTCCCCCCTTCCCTTCCCCCTCCACCCTACCCCTCCACCCTACCCCTCCCCTTCTCCCCTCCCCCCTACCCTCTTCTCCCACCCCCCCATTCCCCTCCCCCCTCCCATCCCCCCCTCTTCCCTCTTCCCTCTCCCCCCTCCGTCCCCCCTTCTTCCCCCTCCACCCTACCCCCTCCACCCTACCCCTCCCCTTCTCCCCTCCCCCCTACCCTCTTCTCCCACCCCCCCCATTCCCCTCCCCTCCCCCCTCCCATCCCCCCCCTCTTCCCTCTTCCCTCTCCCCTCCCCCCCTCTTCCCTCTCCCCTCCCATCCCATCCCCCCCTCTTCCCTCTCCCCTCCCATCCCCCCCTCTTCCCTCTCCCCTCCCCCCCTCTTCCCTCTCCCCCCTTCCCCCCTTCCCCCCTACCCCCTTCCCCTCCCCCCCTGCCCCCTTCCCCCCCCACCCCACCCCCCTCCTCCTCCCCTCCTCCCTCCCCCCCTCCCCTCCCCCCCTCCTCCCCTCCCCCCTTCCTTCCCCCCCCTCCCCCCTCCCCTCCCTCCTCCACTCCCTCCTCCACTCCCTCCTCCCCTCCCCCCCCTCCTCCCCTCCTCCCCTCCCCCTCTCCCCCCTCCGTCAATGGCAGCCAGGACACTGGAATCACGTGATCTTCAGTGACGAGTCTAGATTTCTGGTCTATCGTCAAGATGGCCGCGTCCGAGTGCGCAGACAAGTGCATGAAGCCTACAACAAAGATTGTATAGTGCCAAGAGTCCAAGCTGGAGGTGGTGGGGTGACCGTTTGGGCTGCTTTTCATGCAGGGGGCAAAACTGACCTGGTTGTTCTGAATGGAAACCTGAACCAGTTCAAGTACAGGGCCATTCTGGAAGAAACATTGCTTCCATTTGCTCATGCCGCCTTTCGAGGAAACTTTGGCTTCCAAGATGATAATGCACGGCCTCATCGTGCTCGCATGATCCAACACTTTCTTGCTGACCGTGGTGTAGAGCATATGGAGTGGCCTGCCATGTCCCCGGATATGAATCCGATAGAGAACTTGTGGGCAGAATTAACGCGTCAAATCGACAACTTGGACCAGCAGCCTGCCTCTGTGCATGAATTGCAGCAGGCTATTGTCACTGCATGGCAAGCGATTCCTGTCCAAACCTTGGCAAATCTCGTGAACAGCATGCCTCGACGTGTACGAGCTCTCCTGAATGCTCGTGGGGGTTACACGAAGTACTGAACTGTAATTTTACTGTCCGTAATCCCAGTCGTAATTTAACTTTTGTTTTTGTTAAAAAAAAAAATTGGCTAATGTGCAAAATAAAGAGATACTTCTGGAAAACGTACAGAAGTTTAACACAGTACTGTCCGTGAATTGAGTTCGATATCAGTTTACATCACTTTCAAGGATCAATTTATTTGTTTCGAAATGTCAAATGTGGTTTTTGTTTCTTTTAAAGGTCACATTAACAAAATCGAGAATAATTTCAACATAATTCCAATGAACTTTTGGTTCTAAGACATCTTGAAAAAAAAATACGTTCACCCCCACAAAAAAAAAATTCCATATTAAATGCCAAGTCTGTGTGTGTGTGTGTGTGTGTGTGTATATATATACATATATACGTATGTATATATATATATATATATATATATATATATATACACATATATATATATACACAAAGAATTAAGTTAAGCACCCCCCCCGTTTTTTTACAACCTCGCACATTACAAGTTTGTTGTCGTCGAAACAGTGTAATATACCCATGATATTGCTATATTTTCTGGAGAAGTGATATTATGGTCACATAAAAACATAACAATCATGCCGTTTTCAATATTTTATTCTGAATAATTTAAGGTGAAATTTTTTGGGAATTTTAGGCATATTTTCACCTCAATTTAAGTATGGAGCTATAGGTCCATCACGGACAGTGTGGATGACGTTTATGTTTTCTAACGTACAGTCATTGTTCTGAGAAGACCTCTAGCGATCTTTGCGTCAATAACGTGTGTAGGACCCACGTGATCGGATCACTGACTCAACCAATCACTTTTTTTCACTTTGATCACTCAATTTCATCAATGGATAATTGCTAATGTCATACCAATCATTATTTGATCTCACATACCTTAGAATATATGCCAATGTATACATATACACAAAGAATATATATTAGGGGGTGCTTACCTTAATTCGTTGTGTAGGGGTGCTTAACTTAATTCTTTGTGTATATATATATACAACAGTTTGTGTGTGTGTGTGTGTGTGTGTGTGTGTGTGTGTGTGTGTGTGTGTGTGTGTGTGTGTGTGTGTGTGTGTAATGTTACGGATAGACTCCGAAACGGAGAGGCTCACGTGCTTGATATTTGGCATAGACATGGCCATTGAGCCTGGGACGAACATGGCTGAGACCATATTTGACGAGATCCATATTTTTTATTCATATTTACCTCAGCGCATTTCAGCGAAGTACCAGCTAATCTCAGCCAGTGCGAGCAGCTCGCTGATTCGCTCAGAGCGATCACGTGATGTTCCATCCCGTCACACGTCACACGTTTGCACGTGATTCAGGGCGAAAAGCCATTGCGTTTTTCACCTTTATGCGATCGTGTTTTGTGTCGATTTTGTGCGATATGAATTAAATTTCAATTCATATTTCGTGTTTACGAATTCGAATACGAAGGATTTCCCCTTTCCCCTTTCGATTTCGAATACGAATCGAATACGAGCTTGAGTCGAGAGGGCGAATGTCCGGGTTGGGAATGTACGGGTCTCCCCTCCCCCACCCGGCAATGCCGGGTACTTCTGCTAGGATCACATGATGTTCCAACTTTGCCGCCATAATCTCACAGTTATGCGTTCGCATGTAATTCAGTTTTTTCACATTTCAGCGAGGAACATTGCCATTCACACCACATCGGTTTTTTTTCACTTTCATCTGATATTTGTGATTTATTTCAAACAAACTGTATTTCCCATCTACACGGCCATGTATTCCTATTAACGTTACTAGGGCGTGCCCGTACGTGGGTGCAAAAAAACATGCGTGCAAACAACAACAAAAAAAAACTTTGAAACCACGTGGCAGTAACGACCACAGAACCCCCCCTCTATTTACATGAAATGGTTTGGTCCATTCGCAAAGCCAAAGCGAACGGCTTGCGAGTGCGGTAGAACCCCCCCTCTATTTACATGAAATGGTTTGGTTCATTCGCAAAGCCAAAGCGAACGGCTTGCGAGTACGGTGACCATACCTTGGGAACCACTTGTCCGATTAATTTCAAACCTTGAAAAGGCACATCCTCGGGTCCCCAGCAATATACCTGGCAAGTTTCAAGTATATCGGACCCGTGGTTGTCGAGAAACAGCGGTCACAGACAAACGACACACACACATACACACACACATACACACAGAGATTACTGGAATTATAGATAGATGTAAAGTACATAAATTGTGTGGATTACATCATTTCTGGATGTGATCAATTGCCAGTAACCATCTATATCCCTCCCCTCCCCTTCCCTCCTCCCCCTACCCTTCCCCCTCCACCCTACCCTCTCCCCTTCCCCCCTCTCCTCCCCCTCCCCATGCCCCTCCCTTTCCCCCCTACCCCTTCCTTTCTGCCCTACCCCCTTTTTTTTTTGTATACAAGATCGAGGCTCGTGAAGGAGCGAACATTTATCACACAGAAAGACAAACCGACAAACCGACACGTAACCGACAAACCGACACATAAAACAAAAAACATCGGGAGCGGTAGACAACATGGGGAGAGAGGGGGAAGGACACAAACACAACATTTGAGAGCAGGAACCGAGAGACATGGAGACATCGAGAGATCTGTGGGAGGGAGGCATGGGAAAGGGGGTGGGAGAGGCATAAAACATATGGACACTGCCAGGACTACCAGGAAAGAAGTTGGAATTACAAACAAGGTGGATCTGGGGTGAATTCGTGGCGGTAGAAAAGATCAAGGTTTTGGATGGGGGAAGATAAGAGATGGTGGTGAACAGCTGTTTTAAAGACCTGGAGGGAGGAGTGGGATTGAAGGGAGTGTGGGAGTTTGTTCCAGAGGCGGGAGAAAAGAGGAATGAAGGAGTGAAGGTGAGCAGAGAGCCGAGATTTTGGCAGTTTAACCATCAGAGGCTTGCTGGCAGATCTTGTGCGACCTGTAGGAATATTTGGGGGACAGAGCACAGAGAGAGCTGGGGGAGCAAGGCCGGAGAGGAGTCGGTAGAAGACAGAAAGACCACCTACCTGCCTGCGGTGAGTGAGTGAAAGGCCCTCAGAGATAGCTTCATCGCGGGAGATTCCAATGATTCTGAAAGCTTTGGTTTCAACAGCGTGAAGCCGAGCTAGGTGTGAGGCAGGAGCACCAGCCCATAGGGGAGAACAGTATTCCATTGAGCTGCGGATGAAAGCCTTGTATGTGGTGAGGAGCTCAGGTGTGCCTAGGAAGGACTTCGCACGACGGAGGATGCCCAGTCGGCGACTGGCTTTGCAGGCCAGCTTGGAAATGTGGTTTCCCAAGAAAGATCATGGCAGATAGTGAGACCCAAAAGCTTGAGCGACAGAACTTCTTGGAGAGGATTGTTGAGAAAGTAGATGGGAGGGTTGTCCAGTCGATCTTTTCGGAGAGACATAGTAAGAGTGTGAGATTTGTCAGGATTGAAAGACATGTTCCACTTGTTTGACCAGTCTGTGATTTTGTCCAGGTCTTCAGAGAGTGAGGAGGCTGCAGACTGCCGATCTGAGGGAAGAGTAAATGGAGCGGCAGAGAGTGGAGTCATCAGCAAAGAGATAGAGAGGATTTTCAGAGAGTCGGAGAGATCATTGATAAAGACCAGAAAAAGCACAGGGCCCAGCACACTGCCTTGGGGAACTCCAGCCTGAAACAGGAAGGGGAGATGAGAGAAATCCATTCAGGGCCACACGTTGACTACGACCATAGAGGAAGTCCGCAAGCCATGCATGGAGATTTCCATGGATACCATAGGAGTAGAGTTTGGTGAGCAGAGCTGGGTGCCAGACCGTATCGAAGGCACGTGATATGTCGAGGGAGACAGCTCTGATTTCCTGTTTGGCATTGAGGACCTCCATCCATTGTTGAGACAGGAGAAGCAGCATGTCCAGAGTAGAGTGACCTGGTCTGAATCCAAATTGATGATTAGAGATCAAGCCATTGGAGAAGAGGAAAGATTTCATATCCGAAGCAATGATGGATTCATGACTTTGCTGATAATTGGGAGCAGGCTGATTGGTCTGTCGTTAAAAGGATCTGTTTTTGCACCTTTTTTGTGTAAAGCGGTAATGTTTGCTGATTTCCAGGATGCTGGCAGATGACCTTGAGCAAAAGATAGGGTGAAAAGAACAGAGAGAGGGTGAGATAGAGCGGCAGAGCAGGATTTTAGGACCCGTGGGCTGATGCCGTCTGGTCCAGTTGCAGAATCAGAGTCGAGGTTAGACAAAAACTCCTCCACCTTGTCAGGAGAGAAGGACACAGAGTCCAGGAGCAGTTGGGTTCGACTGGGAAAGGTGGGAACAGAGAGAGATGGGTTTGGGACTAAAGATTTTGAGGCAAACACAGAGTTGAGGCATTCGGCTTTGTCACGTGCGATGTCAACTGTGTGGCCATTTGAGGTAAGGGAGGGAATGGAGGGGGAACAAACACCAGAAACGGATTTGACCAGACGCCACCAGGATTTGGAGGAAGGAGACAGGTTTGAGAGTTCGTTCTTGAGTGAGGAGAGATAGTGCTTCCTGGCACTCCTGAGGGTAGACACACACTTGTTCCGAGCTTGGTCGGAAGGAACTGAGATTGCCTTCAGTTGGATTAGCCTTCCAAGAGGCAAAGGCAAGTTGTTTCAGGGCAACTGCCTCACCACAAGATTCGGTGTACCATGGACGGGAGGAAGGGTAAGACAACTGAAGACGAGATGGGATAAATCTGTGCATGAGAGAGATCAGTTTGCTTTGGAAGAATTCCCAGGAAGAATTGATGTCAGAGGCAGTGGAGATGGGAGACCTTCCCCATCCCACCCCCCCTCCCCTCCCCCTCCCTTTCCCCATGCTCCTCCCTTTCCCCCCTACCCCTTCCTTTCTGTCCTACCCCTTCCCCACCCCCCTCCTCTCCCCCCACCCTCTCACTCCTCTCCCCCTCCCATCCCTCCCCCTCCCTCCCATCCCTCTCCCCCCCCCACCCTCCCACTCCTCTCCCCCCCCACCCTCCCACTCCTCTCCCCCCCTCTCCCTCCCACTCCTCTCCCCCCCACCCTCCCACTCCTCTCCCCCCCCACCCTCCCACTCCTCTCCCCCTCCCATCCCTCCCCCCTCTCCTCCCCTCCCCCCTCCCCCCACCCTCCCACTCCTCTCCCCCCCCACCCTCCCACTCCTCTCCCCCCCACCCTCCCACTCCTCTCCCCCCCCACCCTCCCACTCCTCTCCCCCCCCCACCCTCCCACTCCTCTCCCCCCCCACCCCTCCCACTCCTCTCCCCCCCCACCCTCCCACTCCTCTCCCCCCCCACCCTCCCACTCCTCTCCCCCCCCACCCTCCCACTCCTCTCCCCCTCCCACTCCTCTCCCCCTCCCATCCCTCCCCCCTCTCCTCCCCCTCCCCCTCCCTTTCCCCCCTACCCTTCCCCCTCCCTTCTCCTCCAGCCTACCCTCTCCCCCCTCCTCCCCTCCCCTCCATGCCCTCCCTTTCTCCCTACCCCTTCCTTTCTGCCCTACCCCTTCCCCATCCCCCTCCCTTTCCCCCATGCTCTGTTACGAATTCCGGGTTTAAAATTCAGGTCATTTCTGATTAATGTATATTCTATTAAAGGTTGTTGTGATTAAAGGGTCAGGAGCCTTCTGGGAAAAAGGAGACCGGAAACGGCTCGTGAAGAAGAGGAGGAGGAGAAGAAAAGGCGGCCATCTTAAGCTTCGAGAGCTCGGACGCGAGCGGAGGCGATCGTTACCTACTTTGGAATGGAGTTGGAAAAGCCCGTCTGGCGAGAGGAGTTACCTGCGCGGGGTGATTGATTGCCGGTTACGTGTCAAGGTGCCGTGTGGTCCTGGAAGGAACCAAGCGCCCGGCGCTGTCCGCCTCGACGCCTACGAGGGCGTGTACGGGTCGCATCTTGGGCCTGGCGCGCGAAAGAGATTGGAAGGAGACGGTTGAGAGTTGAGACTGCAGCTCGAGACCGAGCTGCCGAACGTGAAGGACAAGGGAACCGTGCCTCTGTGAACCGAAGTCCGCGCGTCAGGAGAGCGCCGGATTACTGCGGAACCTGCGAAGTCGGGTATCCTCGCTGAGGTTGTCGAATATCCTCACTCCCCGCCCCGGATTGGAATCGGACATAGATTCCCCGATCGCTGGATCGACTCGACGTCACCTGGGAGGCGTGCAGGAATCGGACATTGCTTCCCCGATCGCTGGATCGACTCGACGTCACCTGGGAGGCGTGCAGAGACATTGGGGGCAAGGGCCGTGAGTGTTGCCAACACTGTTGTGGGTTAAGGTGGCGCCACCTATACTATAGATAAGGATTGTATGGAAGTGCTGTAAACGCATTGTGATTCCTGTGCGGGATTTGGGAATATATTGGGGTTTGTTCGTAACCCTTGGTGTGGACTCGTATTGATTGACTTATTTTCACCCAAGGACCATACATCTTTCTGCCGGGGCTACCCTCGAGGTTGACCCCGTAACAGCTCCTCCCTTTCCCCCCTACCCCTTCCTTTCTGTCCTACCCCTTCCCCACCCCTCTCCCCCTCCCCACACCCTCCCACTCCTCCCTCCCCCCACCCTCCCACTCCTCTCCCCCTCCCCCCACCCTCCCACTCCTCTCCCCCTCCCATCCCTCCCCCCCGTTCCCCTCCCCCCACCCTACCCCCTCCCCCCACCCCTCCTCCTCCCTTCCTCCTCCTCCCTCCCGCTCCCCCTCCCTTTCCCCCCTCCCCCTCCCCTTCCCTCCTCCCCCTCCCCTTCCCTCCTCCTCCCTCCCGCTCCCCCTCCCTTTCCCCCCTCCCCCTCCCCTCTCCCTCCACCCTACCCTTCCCCACTCCCCTTTCCCTCCTCTCCCCCTCCCTTTCCCCCCTACCCCTTCCTTTCTGCCCTACCCCTTCCCCTCCCCCTCCCTCCTACCCCTTCCTTTCTGCCCTCCCCTCCCCCTCCCCCCCTCTCCCTCCCCCGGCAATGCTGGTACTTCTGCTCGTATGTATGTATGTATGTATGTATGTATGTATGTATGTATGTATGTATGTATGTATATAATATAATACAGTGGAACCTTGACTTACGAGTTTAATTCGTTCCGTGACCGAGCTCGTAACTCAAATTGCTCGTATCTCAAATCAAATTTCCCCATTGAAATGCATTGAAATGCTATTAATCCGTTCCAGCCCCCAAAAAACCACACCAATTTTTTTTGTTACGTGTTTTTAAATAAGAAAAATGTACTTTATAAATAACAAATAATGTATAAACAAGCACGACCTCGTATATACTGTACATAATAAAAGACAATGTAAAGAAATAAACTGGTTTTATTAAGTGTATTTACCTTGAAGATCAGACGAAGATGCTGGCGGAGGTGGAGGGGATAACTTTTGCCTTTTTTGCCACACTTTCCTCGCTTTCACTTGCAGGGCGTTTAAAGAAAAACCTGTCCAACGAGGTTTGTTTCTTCCTCCCTTTCAAAATGTTTCGAAAATGAGTGAGGCAAGTGTCGTTACACAGCGCCAACGCCAAAATAACCGAAATGCGAAAACTAAAATGCAGCGCTATACGATAGAGATACTGTACGTGCACGGCAGGCAAGATAACCACGTGACCAGAACCCACCTGGCGGCAAAACTCAAAATAACCGAAATGCGAAAACTAAAATGCAGCGCTATACGATAGAGATACTGTACGTGCACGGCAGGCAAGATAACCACGTGACCAGAACCCACCTGGCGGCAAAACTCAAAATAACCGAAATGCGAAAACTAAAATGCAGCGCTATACGACAAAGATACTGTACTTGAACGGCAAGATAACCACGTGACCGGGTGGCGAAAGCTCGTAACTCGGATCTCGGCTCGCATCTCAAAGCAATAAACCGCCGGAGCGACGGCTCGTATCTCGAAAAACTCGTAAGTTGGGGCACTCGTAAGTCAAGGTTCCACTGTATATATATATATATATATATATATATATATATATATATATATATATATTATAGTCGTAATACAGAAAATAATGGAGGAATAAATTGTTAGTTAAGGACATACATCACATAAACACAAAGTAATAAACAAAAGTGAAATCTTCACTAAAACCACCGACAAAGGCTATTATCCAGGCTTTCATTACGGTTTACTAAAAATCACATTGTGTCCAAAGGTCCTTTTTGTGTACGACTTGTCAATTTGTTATTTATTCAGATGTACTTCCAGCTATAGCATGTGACCTTGAGTCAAAAGCAAAGCGCCTAACGGATGAGTATTCTTGTTCAGATTGTGGGGTATTGACAATCCCATTAATCTTTCAACCAAAGTTTTCTAGCCACAGACCTGCATCGAGTGAACAAGCCAACGAGATTGATCACACAGAGCCACAAAGCAGTGGATTTTCTTTGCTTACTCCTCTGGAAGGGTATATAATTGTAAGAATTTATGTTGAGATTTTTCAGGGAAAAAACAAAAACACCAATGCAGGTTTTTTAAAAAACAAACATTTTTAAAAAACAAACAAAAAAAAAAAACAACTTGATAAGTCACTAAAATGGATATAAAGTAGAAACCCAGAACCTAAAGTAACCAACATTTTCACACATTAGCTGCAGAGCAAACACTCAAAACAAGTAGAGCTCTGCACAGCAGTTATTGGTACACATCAGAAAAACCCTGAGCGGTTCTCTGGAGGGGTGGGGACGAATGCCGGGGACTCACGCCAGATAAGCTACAAGAACAGAAGCACCAGCAGACAGAAAGAGAGAGAGAAGAAAATTGGGGCATCTACAAATATACTGTACACGTACACAACACTTGCTCTTTTTATGGACATGTGTCTTTCACTGTGGAGAGGCTTCCGTCTGGCCACTTTGCCATTAAGCCCAGATCGGTGGAGTGTTGCAGTGATGGTTGTCCTTCTGGAAGTTTCTCCCATCTCCACACAGGATCGATGGAGCTCAGCCAGAGTGACCATCGGGTTCTTGGTCACCTCTATTACCAAGGCCCTTCTCCCCCGATTGCTCAGTTTGGCCGGGCGGTCAGCTCTAGGAAGAGTCCTGGTTGTTCCAAACTTTTTCCATTTAAGAATTATGGAGGCCACTGTGCTCTTGGGAACCTTCAACGCAGCAGAATTTTTTTTTGTAGGCTTCCCCAGATCTGTGCCTCGACACAATCCTGTCTCTGAGCTCTGCAGGCAGTTCCTTCGACCTCATGGCTTGGTTTTTGCTCTGATATGCATTGTCAGCTGTGAGAAATTAGACAGGTGTGTGCCTTTCCAAATCATGTCCAATCAATTGAATTTACCACAGGTGGACTCCAATCAAGGTGTAGAAACATCTCAAAGATGATCAAGAGAAATGGGAGGCACCTGAGCTAAATTTCAAGTGTCATAGCAAAGGGTATGAATACTTATGTAAATGTGATATTCAGTTTTTTCTTTTTAATAAATTTGCAAAACTTTCAAAAATCCTGTTCTATCTTTGTCATGATGGGGTATTGAGTGTAGATTGATGAGGGAAAAAATGAATTTAAACGATTTCAGCATAAGGCTGCAACTGAACAAAATGTGAAAAAAGTGAAGGGGTCTGAACACTTTCTGAATGCACTGTATATCTTTTCCATCTTCCTTTAATTCCATCTGGGTCCACAACGATTTGTCCCACTTCATCCTTCAAGCACCTCACCCCCATCACATCACACCTCTCTTTCGCTATCTGCTTTGCAATCCTGAATACGGCTCTCTGACCCTCTTTCAAATCCAGGCGTTCTCCGAACATTTTCCTATATGCCTCCTTTGCGACCTCTTTCTTTGCAGCCTTCTTGGCTGCCTTATAACTTTCATGCTCTGCTGTTTCTGCTCCCGTACCCTTCGCCTTCTGCCACTCCTTGAACTTCTTCCTCTTCTCGTCAATCCTCTTTCCAACTTCATCATCCCACCACCATGTTTCCGAGTGCCTCGGTGGTCCTTTTGTCCATTCACATACCTCACCAACGGCTCCCAACAGACTATCTTTCATCGACGTCGAACCACTTTCAAGCTCAACCACTTCATCCTCTACCCTACTCAGCCTCTCTTTTAATGCCTCCCTTACTGTCACCTCTTTCAACCTCCACACCTTCATTCTCGGTTGGTACTTCACCCGCCGAGCTCTCCACGCAACTTTCACCCTTATGTCGCAGACAACCAAGTGGTGATGTGAAACAGCCTCCTCCCCCGGGATCACCTTTGTGTCCTGGAGGTGCCCCCTTTCTCGCCTACGCACCATCAGGTAGTCAACAGTTGTCGTCGACCCACCTGACGTGTATGTAACAAGCTTATTATCCCCTTTCTGGAACTGATTATTACAAATCAACAAATCAGCTACATCAACAAACTCCAAAATCCTTTCACCTTATCCATTCCTCACACCATATCCGTAACCCCCATGAACTCCCTCAAAACCGTCCATACTCCTTCCCACATGTCCATTTTGGTCTCCTCCTACCACAACAACTTCCTCATCTTTCACGTTTTCCATCAGCTTCTCTATCGCACACCAGAACTTGTCCTTCTCTTCATCGCTCCGACCAACCTGCGGAGCATATCCCGAGATGACGTTCAAGAGCTTTCCAATCATCATTTTCACCATCATCAACCTTTCACTCACTCTTGTCACACTCACCGCACTGTCTACAAACTCCTCAGAAAACAGGACACCAACACCATTCACACCCTCTGGGCACCCTTGCCACACAAACTTGTATTTCTGTCCCTGCCTACCCTTCACCATTCTCACACCACTTCCCTTCCATCTCGTCTCCTGCACACAACATATGTCCACTCTTCTTCTGACCAATACTTCCACCACTTCTCCTGATCTCTCTGTCATTGTCCCTGTATTCCTTGTCCCAAACCTCAGAAACCGATCTCCACTTCGGGCATCAGACGTTTCGTCGTCATAAATGGAGTGATTTCCACCCTTGCTTCGATCGGGTTCCCCACCTTGAGTTTTGACGAGAGGGAGTGAGGTCCCCCACGGAGTACTTCGGGCTGTACCCTGCTCATATGTAATTGTGATTGTCATGGTTCCCTTTTTGAGGCAATGTTTTTATGGCCGGATGACCTCCCTGGCGCTAGCCAACCCTATTCGTCGCCTCTTACGACACGCAGGGATAAGGTGTATCTATTCTAAACCGGGGTACACACTGGGGACCGGGGATTTATCAATGTCAAATTTATCAAGGATTTATCAAACTAACCCTAACAACCTGGCAAGGCATAAATCACAATTTAAAAAAACATTGCAAATATAATTAATTTAACATGGAAAATAAAAATGAAGAAGCAACGAAAGAGGAATAATAAAGCATGCGTGCTTGTGAAATGGTTTAATATGATTTTATTTGGTGACACACGTACCGTCTTGATGAGATTTGACAAGTCCACAGCTTCAAAACGATGTGGATTGCTGTGGTCCAAGTGTTCAAACTGCTTGAGCAGAGCCTGATGATCAACTCGGACATCTGGAAAGAACGAAGGGACGGAGGACGGAAGGGAAAAAAAAAAGAAAGGAAAATGATGAAAGTGCAGGTGTAACTTGTGACTTGGGATTAGTATCAAGTTAAAATGGTAGCCTCACAGAATTGTGTACAGGTGGCCCAGGTTCCAGAACACCACTGTCTAGATTAGCTGTCGTACTACCATCTTCTAGTCTACGTTAAAACTCCGGTCCAATGATAAATGGGCAGATTGGTGTTGCACAGACAGGGCGTTTCATCAGAAAGCACACTCTACCTCGGTATGAATTCAGTTAACATTAGTTAGTCGATGCAAACTATCCCATGTTGTCCTCCGTGAAGAGTAGGCGAGTTATTGCCAGATGTGGTCAAATCCTCAAATTCCTACTACCTTCACTCAAACACAAGGTCTGGCCAGCCGGTTCTTTGTAGACTTGTTCCAAAGACATTCCACAGCCAATTGGCACCATTATAAATACAAGGGGGCATGAATAGTTGAGGCTATTCTTCTTCTTCTTTTCTATGCAGCACAATTCTGCATGGTACCATCATTGGCTGCGGGTGTGGCTGCTCTGCTGATGCAATTCCCTCTGTAAGTTAAGGCAGGAATTTATTGAGGGTGCTGGCGAAAGTTCGCCTCTTCAAGAAGGACACTGTAGGATCCCGAATGTCTACCTACTCTTTCTGGTAGTCGGGACACCCAATTCAACATCCATCTGAGATATGGCACTCACATTGATGAATGACCTGCCTGTGCAACTCCGGATGACAGTTGATTGCTGGGATGGCATTCAAACCCAGGCTAGACAGCTTTGAGGCAAGTGTGCTTACCTCTAGGACATCCTCCTCGCCCTGGCGCAACCATTAAAGTAGTACCACAAGTCGAAACTATGAAGTAACTGAAATGGTAACATTCAACAAAAGAAATGACACTTCCCACAACTTTTTATATCAGCAATTGTTGAAAATTGCAATTTTTACCAATGTCATGGAAAACCACATGGACAATCCTCGCCACTCAATATGCAAGTTTTCCTTTTTTTAAGATTCAACTTTAAAACTAAGTTAATTCATTCATAATGCTCCTCCATAATCTAAGTTTTTAAAATAATCAATCCATAGCTCTCCCTGACCTCCCCTCTTGATCTCCAACACTCGCTTGTTTCTGATTACAATATATTATCAAATGTTGGTGTTCATTACTCGTGTGTCCATTACTATACCTGCCAGTCCATTGCTACCTCGTCTGATGATTGAAAAAGTTCTTCACAACCTCCTTCCCTCCATAATCCTTCCCCTTCGTCTCACATACAAAAAAACATGTTTTTTCCGATCATTGATAAATCCCTTCCATTCACTCTTATACGTATTATTGTTGGAATGCTGCTTCCTCAGAAAGCTGTTGGGAATCCGCTGAATCGTTCATACTTTTGTCCCTCCTTCAATCCTCTCCCATCCTTCCATTGTGTTCACCGTGTTCATTTTTCCCTTCTCCTTCCATGGGCAATATATGGCCCCCATTACAACAATCCATGTGGTGTGAAGACTATTTTCTTGGCATGAAGGATCAAGTTGCGTAAAGGGGTATAGACTGCTGGCCATTCACACGAGGATGTTCCGACAGAGTGAGACACAAACACACCACACATAGTCACACAGAGGTGCTGACAGTCTGCCTGCCCATACTTCACAATCTGCGTGCATGCGTGCCTTCTTGATCTAACAGGCATAGCTGGCGAGTTGCATGCGTCGTGCCCTGCTCAGCGAGCACATTACACCTTACCATCCCAGTGCATCAGACCATCTTCTCCAATTCTTATTATCCATCCTTGACTTTGTTGTTTTGTTCCTGTGTTCCCATCATGCATACCCCATCTTCTGGCTAGCAGTTATAATTAAGGATTAATGTTTTGTGTCTCAAAAGAGGGCCTACCAGGATTTGTGGGGATATAAACTGATTTGTGATTATTTATTGCTTGTTGTTTTTGTTATCCATTATACATTATTTATTGTAGGAATAAAACTATTCCCTGATATTGCTATAGTAAAAAGGAGCCAAAAACGAGGAAAATCCATCGAAAAATAAAATTAATGCGTAGGAAAAATCTATACCTATATATATATATATATATATATATACAGGTGGCCCAGGTGCCTCAATTATCAATTATATATATATATACCCATACATGCCTCAATTACTCATTCCAAGAAGTAAATATATTATGTGAAGTTTAGTTGGTTTTTTTTGTCCAGTTAACAGGTCTATGCATATGATGAAATCTGTACGTTCAAAAATCCACAAAACATGGTAAGGAAGAGTTAGTGGTTGGGGGATGGGGGAAAGACCACTTACCGAAATCTCCATTGGCATCTCCCTGCATGGCATCTGTCCGTGCTTTAACCAGCATTCTTAGCCTGGCAACCTCCTGTCGCTTCAGCTCATCCAGCTTCGTACGCACTTTGTGGCTCACAAAATCCAGCTCCTGTCCCAGCTTGCCATTCTGCACAGATTAATAGCACCACACAACAGCAACAACAACAACAAAAAGGATTCCAGAATGTTTTACACATACACACACATGAAAAAGTAAGTACACCCCATGTAAAGTTTTGACTTTTTCAACATATTTCAACATACAGCTATTTGATCTTCATTTCAACAATATTGATAGATAAAGGTGATATAATATAACAAATATCATGAAACATTTACATTTTGTAGTCCATTGTATAATTTAAATAAACATAAATGCAAATTTCGCATGTGGAAAAAGTAAGTACACCCCTACATTTATCACCACTTCAAATACCTAAAATTAGAATCAGGTGCACCAGGTCATGTGCAAATGATTAGAACATCGTCAGAGAGGATCTTGAAGGAACCTGTCTTATTTAAACCTCAGACATTTAGTTTGGTTTGCTCTTTGTTGTTGAAGTGTGCGGCGTCACCATGCCAAGATCAAAAGAGCTCTCCGAGGCCTTCAGAAAAAAGGTTATAGATGCCTACGAGTCTGGGAAGGGATTTAAAAAGATCTCCAAACAATTTGAAATCAATCATTCGACTGTCCGGAAGATCATCTACAAGTGGAGAGATTCCAAACAACTGCTAACTTGTTTAGACCAGGCGGCCCCAGCAAGTTCGGCCCGAGAGCAGACCGCAAGATGCTGAAAGAAGTCTCTAAGAACCCCAGAATGTCATCACGGCACCTACAGGTAGCTCTTGCCACTGTTGATGTCAAAGTGCACGAGTCCACCATTAGAAAGAGGCTGCACAAATTTGATCTACATGGGAGGTGTGCCAGGAGGAAAACTTTGCTGCCCAGAAAGAACATCAGGGCAAGACTAAAGTTTGCCAATGAACACCTGGGCAAAGACCAGCACTTCTGGAGCAATGTGCTCTGGACAGATGAGTCAAAGGTAGAGCTATTTGGCCACAGTACCAGAAGACATGTTTGGCAAAAACCAAAGACAGCATTTGACCACAAGAACCTGATACCAACTGTAAAACACGGTGGTGGAAATATTATGGTTTGGGGCAGCTTTGCTGCATCAGGGCCTGGGCAGCTCACTAGCATCGAATCCACTATGAATTCTTCATTGTACCAGAGGGTGCTTGAGGATAATGCGCGGCCATCTGTCGGAAAGTTCAAGCTCAACCGAAGCTGGACCTTGCAACATGACAATGACCCTAAACATACCAGTAAATCCACCAATGAATGGCTGAAAAGAAAGAAATGGAAGGTTATGGAATGGCCAAGTCAAAGCCCGGATCTAAATCCCATCGAGATGTTGTGGGGGGATTTGAAACGAGCTGTGCATGCAAGAAACCCCTCAAACATCGCACAGCTGAAAGAATTCTGCATGGAGGAGTGGACAAAAATTTCTCCCAGTCGATGTCAGAGACTGGTAGACAGTTATAAGAAACGCCTACTTGAGGTTGTTTCTGCCAAAGGGGGCAATACCACCTTTTGGAGCCAAGGGTGTACTTACTTTTTCCACAGAGGGAAATGGCACTTATATTTATTTAAATTATACAATGGACTACAAAATGTAAATGTTTCATGATATTTGTTATATTACATCACCTTTATCTATCAATATTGTTGAAATGAAGATCAAATAGCTGTATGTTGAAATATGTTGAAAAAGTCAAAACTTTACATGGGGTGTACTTACTTTTTCACATGACTGTATACAGTGTTATAAATGCATGCACACACCAACATTAAGACACCAGCACTCCTCTTGTCTCAATAGAACTACTGGAATAAAGATGTGAGAACAGCAAGATATCACTATTGGGTCCTTGAAACATCCATGTAAAAGGAAGGAGACTACTTTGGGCCCTAGGAGGATTCTGTTTCACTTTCTGACACCGACTCAATGAACTCGTGTGCATGCACATGCACACTTGACCTTGTATTATTTGATGTTATGTTTAAACGTATTAACATACTGCTTGAAGAGGACCAGCACATTGACCTGCATACTCCATAAACAAACAGGATGTCTGCGACAGTTTTGCTTTGTAAAACCAACATGGCTGTTCAAAATGAGCATGCAAACTGGCTCCAAAATCAATCTACCACAATGATTACAGACAAGCAGAAAAGCTCAGAAATAGGTTTAGTATTGTTTGTGACAACCATTAGTCACAAATCAAGTTTGCACACACTTTAATCGACCAAACAAGCAATTCAGCTCTTGCCGGAGGAAGTTGAGCCGTTCTTGAATCAAGAGCATTTCCAGTTGACCAAAAGTCTGTGGGCGAACTCTGCGACCACAAGCAAATAGCCCTAGGAAATCCCAGGTATGTTTGATTGAATTCAAGCCCAGCAATTGTGTAGGCCATTCCATGTGAGTGAACATGGACACAGTGAAGAAAGAGAGACGTGTTGCCATCCATAAATATGAAGTTGGAACTTGAAAGTGGGGCAGCAGGGCAAAAGTTTGATACAAATAAGCAGGGGAACAAACAAAGAGTGGATGCGTAGGAAACACTGAAACCTGCAAGCAAGACAATTGGGTTAGGAAGTGTCATTGAGGGGATAATAAAGATTATGGATAAAGATTGGGGACGACATACTATTGCAGTGCTTCGCCTGCTTGAAGGCCTGTAGGGAAGAGTGGGATAGAACAGCCGCAAGAAGGCGGTTCTACTGGCGGGAGAAGCATTGAACAAAACAGTCAAGATGTGAAGTCATCCAGGATTTGGAAGTTTAATCAGGAGGGGGTTACTGGAAGAATGTGAACATCGTGGCATTGCTGGGGAGGGTCAAAGGGCTGAGAGAGCAGACGGAGCCAGACCGGAGGAGAAGCAGTAAAAACCAGAGAGGTCAGCGACCTGCATGCGATACTTGAACACCAGAACTGGAAAAATAACAGCAAAATGTGTTGCGCAACGTTTCATAATTTACTCCAAAAGTGACAAAACCGCAGTGCAACATTTGATCTCCAAATAAATTAACGTGCTATGTCAAGACACCAGCACTCCTCTTGTCTTGGCTCTAAGCCACCACTATGCTGCATCCCACAACTCCTTTTCAGCTTAATTAATCCGAGGCAGCCAATGCAACACAAGACGAAAGCTTTCAACGTGAGGCAGAAGAAAGGAGATGAGAGTGGTTGTAAGAAGGAGGAACAGGGGGAGGTGGGGGGTTTGAGTGACTCCATATAAACATTTCCCTTTTGAGAAGCATGCACATAGAGGTTATAAGTACACAAGTCCAGTCAACATAACTACATTCCATTTCACTCCACCTAAAATATAAGCATTTAGCAAAAAAGAAACAAAAAAAAACATTTTTTAATTAAATAAAGAACTGTATCGTGTGGTTCGACTCCTTTGTCACATTAGTTTGCTTTTCACAATACAGAACCACCTTTAGATGCCATTATTCCCTGCAGGGCAGGGGTTGGCCTTTTCCGGGCACCGTGGTCCCCTTTTTGAAGCAATGTTTTATGGCCGGATGCCCTTCCTGCTGCCAACTCTGTTAGTCGTCTCTTGCGACACACAGGGAATTACCAGTGAACTGGTACTCAATTTGCCGACCTCGGAAGGATGACAGGCTGAGTCAACCCCCCTGGCGTTAATTCAGCGATCGACCGGGATTCAAACCCAGGATCCTAGGATCCCAAGCCAGCACCCTAACCTCTAAGCCAACACCAGGCTCACTTTTCACATTACAGCCACATTAGTTTTCTGCACATGACTGTACAGCATTATGTTAAACATTACATAACTATCAAATCCTAAAGTTAAGACCATTCAGATAGAATGAAGTCTTGGTGATTGTTTTTTCATGAAGACCTGTTTTTGAAATAGAGACATTCTTATTTTTTGTTCATTTCCGCCCTCCACTGGACACACATTGCATTACTCGGAGTGAACAAGGTAAAACAATCTGCCTGTTCATGCGGTAGCAATGGTAACAATGGTATCATAGCAATGGTACCAATCTGTACTCCATGATCAAAGTCAAATGTCCATATAAAAGAGGTGAACATCCCATGCAGACAATCAGACAAACAGATATAGTGATTACACGAGGTGTTGATACCTTGATGTCCTCCACATCAGCAGCTTGCAGTTTTTCTTTAAAATGCTCATCTGTCTCAAGGACGTCAATTACCTCTCGGAGATATCGATCATAGTACAGGCCTGTGTCCTGAAAAAAAAAAAAAAAAAGCTACACATAACTCATCAATCATGTTTATGAGATGCATACTACAATCTTCTGAATAACTACATACTACAAGGATAATAGGGCATCAAAGACCAGCTGGAGTATCATGCCAATCTAATACTGTTGCTTCTTACTGGCAACCCACTTTTTGTGAATACAACCAGGAAGAAGGGAGCAGAGTGATGATAACACAGAGAAATGAATGGTTCCAAGTAGGATAGACACACATCTCCCGATGGAGGACGGTCGTTATAATGGAGGACGGTCGTAATGGAGGACGATGGAGGACGGTCGCAGTTGGAGTGCATCAGGCGACAATACAGTAAAGTTGATGTTCAGTTTGATTTGATGTGACATTAGGAGCCTGTGGGGGCTGAAAAGCCTGCTAACACGATAGTATTCATGCAGTTAAAACTAGGTAGGTCCTGAATTGATGAAAAAAAATTCCATTCGTTTTTGTCCAGTGAAAATACCCTTTTAACTATTGTCGTGCGTAGCCTCTGGTTAATCCCAGAGGCTCGCGGATGGACCGAAAACGGCTTTAATTGAGGCGACGGCCAAACACGGACTCAACTATGGACGCGGGAGGAATAAGGAAAGTGTGAAGCTGCGGTAAAAGCGCTTACCTTCAGCGCACCGACTGCAGCTCCGATCCTGCAGGGAAATTCATTCAAGCGAACAACCAAGATTTTGAATGGGAAAGGGAAATAATACAAGGGTTTATTACAAATAAAGGCAGGGACAGGAAAAGCACACGCCGGTAAATCTAATTCCTAAATCGGGATCCCGCACACCAGACCTCGAACACAAACAGGGGAATGAATTTACGAAAATAACACGTTCGTTATGTAATTGTGAAATGGGTATTGGCCTTATCTGGTCTTGTCGTCTTGTGTCTCCACTGCACACGAGGTCCCGCCCGTTCACAGCACCACAGCACCGTGAAGGCCCTGGCCAGCGCCCACTCCAGGCTCCTCGTCGACCCCCACGAGGTCCGTGCACCGAAGGTCCAACGCAGGGCTGCACGAAGCAAGCGAACTCCACTCGGGGTCGGACTCAACTCGGGCTGCCGGCCGGGGCTAAAGCTGCTGAAGCTGCTGAAGCTGTAACTCTCCACTCGAACATGGCCAGGACTTGGAACTGCGCTTAGAGCTAGCACTGCTACTCACAAGCCAGCTCTCTAGCCAACTCACAAGCCAACTCTGACAAGGGGGGGGGGGGGCTATGTTATGTCGGGAGGGTAGCAATATGTAGAGCCAGATAGATCTGAATAGGTAACGTGCTTCGTCTGTCGCGGTACGGAATCTGACCTGTAATAAGTTTCATGTTTAGTCCGGTTTGTCGGGTTAAGATGTATACCTGTGAACCTACCAGGATGTTCGAGTGATAGGTAGTATAGGGATTGAAGGATAAAGCCACTGTATGTCACACCTGGTAGCCAAACCTTTGTCCCTTTTGGCAATGCACCCATTTAGACACTTAGTTATGCTCTTTATTGCAACACTAATATCATATTGCTACCCTCCCGACATAACACTATTTTAGGTTATATAGTGGTCTAAAGGGTGACAGCGGTCCAGAGGGCGACAGCGGTCCAGAGGGCGACAGCGGTCCAGAGGGCGACAGCGGTCCAGAGGGCGACAGCGGTCCAGAGGGCGACAGCGGTCCAGAGGGCGACAGCGGTCCAGAGGGCAACAGCGGTCCAGAGGGCGACAGCGGTCCAGAGGGCGACAGCGGTCCAGAGGGCGACAGCGGCCCAGAGGGCGACAGCGGCCCAGAGGGCGACAGCGGTCCAGAGGGCGACAGCGGCCCAGAGGGCGACAGCGGTCCAGAGGGCGACAGCGTGTAAGAAGAAAGGGTGTAAGAGGTCTAAAGGGTGCAAAGGTCTATGGGGTTTAAGGGTCTAAAGAGAATGAGGGTCTAAAGGCTGGAAGGGGCTAAAGGAATCTAAATTGTCGAAAGCGTCTTGAGGGACTAAAAGGTCGTTTTGTGAGCCTTTTGCTTTTGTGACGAATCATCATGCCGAGTTTCAAAATAATCAGTTGAGCTCCTCAGAGGAGTAGGGGAAAAAAAACAAAAATTGTTAAATGACGGAAGGGACGGAATGACTGAAAGGACATCGTTATGACTTTAACAGCTCATCTCGGACTTCTTCGCAGACAAGCTAAGACACAGTCGTTTCACCTACTTCATTTTCTGTACCCATGAAATTGTTTCTTGTATAAAGTGATAGGTAAATTCATTTATCCATGTACTCCCACATTAAGGCACGATTACAAAATTTGTGCATGCACACAAATCACATTTCTTCTTTCAAGCACCTGTGCAACTGTGCCTGTGTCACAACTTGAAATGGGTAATGTATTTACTACATTCCATATGCAACATAGTGGACGGATTGTTCACATGCATAAATTATGCACCAGATGCTAAAAGTTGGAAGAATGAAGTCGAAGCCAATCAACAAGAAAGTTCGCTAATTTAGGAGTGTAATTAAGTGCTCAGGTTATCATTCACAATCACCTGAATTCCTCAGGCTATAGTTATGAGGGAGGTGATGCACATACCATAAATAACTTGCAATGTCAAATGCACAGTTACAGTACAGGTTAATGTCAAATGAAGGTGCAGGCACACCTGGCAGAGCAAAGAATAAAGGTCTGTCATAAAATTTGCATTTTCAATGTGTCACCAACTTGCCGTTTTTGCTCCAGGTTATATTGGCCTGAAGAAGAAAGCCCACAAGGAAGCAAGTGAAATGTCACCCGAGACCGGATATGCTCTCGCTTGTTAAACCTCTGCCACCGAAGGTGGACGGATGTTATGTTTTCAGTTTTCACCCCTGTCTGTCTGTCTGTGAGCAGGATATCTCAAAAATTGTGAGCAGATTCAGACAAAATTTAGTGGAGAGGTGGGGTGTGTAACTGTTATGGATTCGTCACTTCCGTTATGGTGGTTTGCATCCACTGTAAATATTTCTGATTCCATGTACTATTATTATTGTTCATGAACTGTTTTCAAAAGGTAAAAAAAAAGGTTAATGTTAAAAGAAACAGGAAATCGGACCGGGAACCGGAAGACGAAGAAGAAGAGAGGAAAAAAGGGCGGAGCGAGTGAAGTCGGACAAGAAGCGAGTCGCTTCTTCGCCCTGAGCGAACGTTGTCAAGCAAGAGTCACGGGTGAACTTTGGGTTTCCTGGGAAAAGGGATTCCTGCGATAAAGTTGTTATCGCTGTGACTGATCAACCTGCGTGTCAGGTTTGGCTTTGGATTCCGAAGAATCATCGTCAGGTCGTTGCGTCTCGAGAACGAGCCGTCAGCCATTTTGACTCGCGCGCTTTGCTCATCGCGAAAGGTCGTTGCTTCGCGCCAGCCGTTTTCACCATTCAGACGTCTATCTGGGATGTGTGTGTGCAACGCGGATTTTGAAGGCAAACCTGAGGTTCACCGATTTGGAGCGGTAAAACATTCATACCCGAGGGTGTGATTTTTTCCCAGACGCCTGGAGGGGGCCTTTGGATCTCCCAGTCGCCTTGAGTGCGCCTTTTCGCAGCTTTGGGCCGCATGACTCTTTGCGCTGCTTTGGCCGCGTACGCCTTTGTGCAGTTTTGGCGGCGTGACTGGGCCCGTCATCTGAACGGGATTCTGGTTTTGATTCGACATTGCTCTGACGGTCGCTGGAGGGGATCAACTTTGAGCTTGAAGACGGGAATATAGAGACATTGGGGAATGCTCTTTTTTCACTCACTTGGAGCACAGTGAGTTACCTTATACTAGCTGATGGTACCATCATAAGATATACATCGATTGTACTTTTGATTGCTATTATTGTTGTACTGTTATTCTTGTGTGATTTTTAATACAATATTTGTGTGTTGGTAACAATTGTTGTGGTTTCACCTTTGATTTTTGACACAGGATAAAACATTTTTCTGCCGTGACTCCACACGGGGCTTGGAGGTACACCGTGACCAGGGGGTCGGGGAGGAGCACGTAACAGTAACAAGGACGAAATGATTACATTTTGGTGAAGATCCCAATCCGGATACGACACTATTTTTTAAAAGTGATTCTTCACCTTTGAGATTTTGGGCCAAAAACGATGTGTAGCATGATATTTCAAAACATTGTGGACGAGTGATGACAAAAATTGGTGGATGAGTTGAGGAGGTGGCAAAAACAAGTGAATTCAATTTTGATTCAGGTCTGGGTCCAGATCCGGCCTATCAGTGGGATACAAAATGTAAACTGTTCAGCCTGGCGGAAGTATGCTGTCAAAGAGTTCAATTTTAATTTCATCAGACCACAGAATCTTTTGCCTCGTGCTCCGAGTCGTTCACATGCCCTTTTGCAAACTCCAGGTGTGCTGTCATGTGCCTTTTTTCTCAGGAGTGGCTTCTGTCTGGCCACTCTCCAATAAAGCCGAGATTTGTGAAGTGCTGCAGAAATTATTGCCCTTCCGGCAGGTTCTCCCACCTCAGCCAATGAACTCTGTAGTTCTGTCAGAGGGGTCAATGGGTTCTTGGTGACCTCCCTGACCACGGTCCTTCTTGCCCGGTTGCTCAGTTTGGTCGAACGGCCAGCTCTAGGAAGATTCTGGGTTGTTCCATATTCTTACAATTTCCAAATGATGGAGTTCACTGTGCTCTTGGGAACTTTCAACACTCTACAAATTGTTTACTACCCTTCTCCAGGTCTAACCCTCACAATTCAATTTAGGAGTTCTATGGACAGTCTCTTGGACTTCATGGTAGAGTTTCTGCTCTGACATGCAGTGTCAACTATGGGACCTTATATAGAAAGGTGTGTTTCTTTCTAAATCATGTTCAATCAATTGAAATGGCTTCAGGTAGACACCAATCAAGTTATATGGGCATCGCATCAAAGGAAATTGGATGCACCTGAGCTCAATTTGGAATGTGGAAGTGGTAACAGTTGGATTGTGGATTTGGAGTCATAGCAAAGAGGTTAAATACTTGTTGACTCAAGACATTTAAACTTTTCATTTTTATTTCATATGTAAAATTTTCTAAAAAAGAAATTCCACTGACGTTAAGGGTTATTATGACGTTAAGGGTTAAAAAAATTTCAACAAAAACAAAAGTTAAATTACAACTGGGATTACGGACAGTAAAATTACAGTTCAGTACTTCGTGTAACCCCCACGAGCATTCAGGAGAGCACGTACACGTCGAGGCATGCTGTTTACGAGATTTGCCAAGGTTTGGACAGGAATCGCTTGCCATGCAGTGACAATAGTCTGCTGCAATTCACGCACAGAGGTCGGCTGTTGGTCCAAGTGGTCGATTTGACGCGTTAATTCTGCCCACAAGTTCTCTATCGGATTCATATCCGGGGACATGGCAGGCCACTCCATATGCTCTACACCACGGTCAGCAAGAAAGTGTTGGATCATGCGAGCACGATGAGGCCGTGCATTGTCATCTTGGAACACAAAGTTTCCTCGAAAGGCTGCACGAGCAAATGGAAGCAATGTTTCTTCCAGAATGGCCCTGTACTTGAACTGGTTCAGGTTTCCATTCAGAACAACCAGGTCAGTTTTGCCCCCTGCATGAAAAGCAGCCCAAACGGTCACCCCACCACCTCCAGCTTGGACTCTTGGCACTATACAATCTTTGTGGTAGGCTTCATGCACTTGTCTGCGCACTCGGACCCGGCCATCTTGACGATAGACCAGAAATCTAGCCTCGTCACTGAAGATCACGTGATTCCAGTGTCCTGGCTGCCATTGACACTGCTCTCTGGTCTCTGGCCCACTGCAATCGGCGCTGGCGGTGTTGTCTGGTCAGGCGTGGCTTTCTCAGGGGATGCCTGGCACGATAGCCTGCTTGAACCAGTCGTTGGTCGACTAGCCTTCTGGATACAGGCACATTTGTCAGTTGCTGCCACTCAGCCCTAAGCCGATTAGCTGACTTGGTACGGCAATTGCGGACTAACCGGTGCAGCTGGCGATCATCCCTCCTTGTGGTTCTGCGGGGATGTCCTGGCCTCGGTATTGGAGTAGGGACACCCCTCTGAGCATTTCGTTTCAGGATCTTTGACACCTGACCTTGAGTGATGCCATACTGCCGAGCAATAGCACGCTGTTTCATGCCGGAATTTCGTAAAGCCACCACTCCATGACAAACAGCATTGTCGAGTTGACGGACCATCTCCAGAGGAAGCGGCAATAACTTTTGGAGACGTGCAGCAGTTGTTTTCCACTAATACAGAACGCAACAACCTTTGTATACCCGACTGTTAAGCCAATCATCAAATGTACCTGTCCCTACATTTTGTCACGCCACCTGTGATATAATCCTGTTGTTGACTTCTTGCTGCGACAGACAATCAGTGACATGGTTCTTTTAACAAATAAATCACCAAAGTGTAAAAGAAACTCACCAGATTGATATACTGAGTTAAGAAAGTAAACCCAAGTCAAGAAAAAAAAATATTCCATATTAAATGCCAAGTCTGTATATACATGTATGTGTGTGTGTGGATATATATATATTGTTACGGATCGCAGATTAGATGTTATTTACCGAGCGGTGGTGTATTACCGCGACCTAACAGTTCCCCCGATTCTTCCCCAACTCACCCGATTCCACCCGAACGTTGGCCAAATCGCGCTACGCTAAATCAATGATTGGAAAGGACACAACGACTGGGATAAATGAAATGACGCCAGGGGTACAGTTCTCAAGACCTCCGGAGGAGGGTATAATTAGTGGTGGAGAAAAGGGGGTAGATTACAAGGTAGAGAGGTAAAGACACAGAAGAGATAGGCACTTAGATACAATCTTATCTTATCCCAGACAGACCACAGACAAACGGAACAAGGCTGACTTACACAGGGATTGATGGCAGGAAGGGACAGGCAGTCGATAGCACAAGGTGCACCTTGGCTCAGGGACAGGATCAAGCACGGTCCAAGAGATGCAGGGAGGCCTCACAGCGCTCGGAGGTGGCGTCTTTCTTTCTCCAAGCTCAGCGCGCATCTGACGTCACCTCCCTCTTCCTGCGCATGCTCAGCGGGGAGTGACACGCCCTCGGCTGGTTGGCTCCGCCCCAGATGGGACCGGTCCACCGCTTCCATTGGGTGCGGGGGTTACCGGGCTCCGCCCTTGACGAGGAGCTGACAGGGAGCCCCTATTTGGTAACCCCGTCGAGCACATGTTCGATGGCGGCTCGCTGGGAAGGCCTCATGCCCTCCCAACACCCCCTACCAACCAAGCCGGAGTGAGGACTCGCACTCCCTGTGCACGCCGCCGACGTTGCTGTTGTTGTTTCTGAACCGTGAGGAAGAGCTGCGGGGAGGTATTGGGAGGTCCTAAACTTCCTAACGGTGCCATACAATCACATTCTGGTGCAACGAAGGGTCAGAATTAATGGAAACGAATCCTTAACTGACATAGACTAAGAATAACTAGCAAGATGTCCTATAGTTGTCTACGTGAGATGCGGTGGACCTGGATGCGACATTTAATGGGGGGAAATAGGGGGAGGTCGGGTCTACAGAGTGTTGTTTACAGAAAATGGGACTAGGGAATGGGGGATTGGGGATAGTTGGGAAGTATTGAGGAAATAGGGGAATATTTACAAGCGGATATGGATGGATGCAAATCCCATATCCGCAACAATATTTATAATATATATATCAGGGTGGAGCTTATTTTTGAACTTTTGAAATATGATCTTCTTACCCTCTCAATTTGTCCCTATATATGAAATAAAAATTCAGGCAAAATATGAGCACAATTGAACAATATTTAGGGGTAGCTCCATTATGGTAAAGTTTCTGATACCCCAAAGCTGCGGCCGCCCTTTTATTTCGCATACTACTGATAATAGATTAATTCTGTTGATAAATTAAGAACCCAATTTTAACTACTACGTAAATTGACACTCTCTCCTATCATCATACACACAACATGCAATCATTGTGGTAAAATTAATTACTGGGAACACAGATAAAACCTTTAAATTATAAAACTCTGTGCTCCATTAAATAAATAATTACAGTAGTAATATGTACATTGTACATACACAATATCTGTTATAATAAAAGAGTAAAATGTTCGTTGAGCTAGAGTCTGCTAGACAATAAATGCTAAAATGAGATGTAGCACTGACCTGGGAACGCTTATCACCATAGTATCTAAAAGTAAACACTGTACATAGGTATATCACAGAACACTATTTGAAAATAAAAACGAAGTTATCACAGGCTTTGCAGAGAATCACAGACACAATGGGTGTATAAACATGGTATAATATTATCACAGATTATAGAAGCATAATCATTGTGGTTCAACTGGTTCATATCTATTATCCAACCAATCATCCGAATCCCATTGTTTTTCTGATAAATTGATAATGCAAATTTTCCATGAATTTATATTCCAGACATGTTCAGACTTGTTTACTGTTTGGACTCAATGGACTGACTATGCTGACTAAGCAACAGCTGCAACACTGTTGCAGCAGTATGTTTGTGTAATTGCTTGAGGCATTGTGCTCACTGCTCAGTTATTAATAGAACTGTTTGAATTTTCTTGATTCTTAATTTCTTAATGCTATGTTCTACTTCTTTCAGATTCATATCTGATTGAAAATGTCATCTGTGGAAAAAGCAACAAGATCTCAAACCAAGTTGTATCTCCTTGGCGACTCTGTGACTGAATTAAGTGGCAGCAAGTTGCCATCATTGCGTATGGCTCTTGGATTCTTCCTACATCACCATCTCGATCTGAAGGAGACCGTAAGACAATCGTCGGATGTTACCATCACGGAAATAGCTAACTTTTGGAAGAAAGCTAGAATCCCGATGAGAGCTCATCAAAACTGCCAAACCAAGCTTGAGCAGACATTTGAAGAATGGCGTCTTCTGAAAAAGAACAAAGCGCGAACGTCACCAACTCAACTCGCGAGAGAGTCGGCTTTTGTTTCCAGGCTTGAAGACCTTTTTGATGTCGCTCATGCTGATGCTCTGACCAATACGTCAGTATTACAAGAAGACAAGGATTTCTTGTTAGCCCAGCGAGAAAAGGGAAGAAGGGGGTCACTGGTTGGAGTAGATGTAAAGCTTGCTGCGAAGGAGAAAACGGCGTCCAAAAGAGAGGAGGAAATGCTTGCCAGGCGACAGTGAATGGAGCAAATGAAACAGTTAGCAGCTTCTACAGCTGAACTGATTTCATCTGGTTCTGAATCTGAAAACAGCTCAGCAGAAGATAGTGAAAAGATGGAAACTGGGGACAATGCAAGTGAGGGAGCTGCTGGAGGCATCACATTTCAGACACAAAAAAGAAAGAGGGGGCGAAAAACTGTCGTTACTGAAGAACTCGCAGCCGCTCTAGATCGCAAAAAAGTGTCAGACCGCAAAGCCGTTTTTGTTATAGCAGAAACTGCCAAAAGCTTGGGACAGAACATTGATGAACTTGCTCTAAACAGAGACTCAATTCGCCGACAAAGAGGACAACACCGAGTCCAGAGATCTGCAAATATAAAGGCGGAGTTTCAGGGTAACGTTCCCCTTGTTGTTCACTGGGACGGCAAACTGATCCTTGATCTAATTGGAAAAGAGAAGGTTGATCGCCTGCCAGTATTGGTTTCAGGGAAAGGAGTTTCTCAGCTACTCACAGTTGCCAAGCTTCCATCTGGAACAGGCGAGGCTCAGGCTGCTGCTATCTTTGGAGCCATTGAAGACTGGGGCATAGCCGACAGCATCCGAGCTATGTGTTTTGACACGACCAGCTCAAACACTGGTCGGATCGCTGGTGCCTGTGTCCTCCTAGAGCAGAAGCTTGAGAAGGAGCTCTTGTCACTAGCTTGCAGGCATCGCATCACATTATGGAATTGATAATTGGTGCAGTGTTCCAAGTGTGTATGGGATTGGGAGCCAAATCTTCTCCCGAGGTTCCACTCTTCAAACGCTTCCAGGAATACTGGGGATTCATAGACACGGCCAAGTATGAACCAGGGATTGCAGCTGATGACGTGGCAAGTCTAGTGGAAGACATAAAGCAAGGCACTATCGATTACGCCAACAAGCATCTTGAACAGAGTCAGCCGAGAGAGGATTATAAAGAATTCTTGGAACTTGTGATTGTCTTTCTCGGTGCTGCTCCTGCCAGAGGAGTGCGATTCATGTCACCCGGAGCAATGCACCACGCCCGCTGGATGTCCAAAGTAATATACTGTCTCAAGATCTGGATGTTCAAGGCTCAATTCAAACTGACTCCTGCAGAAAAGAGAGGATTACGTGATGTGTGTGTATTCACAGTACGTGTCTACCTGACAGCCTGGATCTCTGCACCTCAAGCATCAGGTGCTCCTTACAGTGACCTGCTGCTGCTGAAGTCACTGCTTGAATACTCATCAATCCATCCAGCCATCTCAAAGTCAACATCATGCAAGTTTTCCAATCACGTGTGGTACTTGTCACAGGAACTTGTTAGCTAGGCTTTCTTCGACAGTCGGGTCAGTTCGTCAACCAAGAGACTGATGGTGAGTGCCATGAAGAATGAAGCAGACCAAGATCAGGATCATTCCAAGCGAATCACTGTTGCTCTTGATTCATTCAAGGACAAGAACTTGGAAGATTTCGTCACAGCAAGGTCAATGAAACTTCTGCGAATGATGGAACTTCCAGATGGATTTCTCGCGGTTGATCCGGACTTGTGGGATGACAGAGACGACTACAAGCAGGCTGCAGAAACAGTCAACTCTCGAAAAGTTGTCAATGACTACGCTGAGCGTGGAGTGGCACTTATTCAGGAGTACAGTGGGTTGATAACCCGCGATGAAACTCAGCTGCAATTCCTGCTGCAAGTTGTCGAGGACCATCGCAGAATGTACCCTGATAGCAGAAAACATACACTGTCCGGGATGCCATGAAAATAATAAATTTGGGGTTTGCTGGACATTGTCAGACTGATACTATGAACTCTGTCAGAAACTGAACAAAGAATTCACTATTAACGTGTTCAAAAATAAATACTGTGTTCAAGTGTGTTGTTTAAAATAAATTAAGATATAGTCTGATATACTCGTAATTCGTTGAATTTTTATAATTTTCATAATCTTTGAGGCCCTTGAGCTACCCCTAAACATAATAATTTAGTGCTCAAACTTTTTATACAGTGTTTCTATATTATATGGAACAGATTAAGGGGGTAAGACTTTCAAAAGTAAAAAGATAGTTATTTTAAAAATTTTAAGCTCCACCCTAATATATATATATATATACATATATACACAAAGAATTAAGTTAAGCACCCCCCCCGTTTTTTTACAACCTCGCACATTACAAGTTTGTTGTCGTCAAAACAGTGTAATATACCCATGATATTGCTATATTTTCTGGAGAAGTGATATTATGGTCACATAAAAACATAACAATCATGCCGTTTTCAATATTTTATTCTGAATAATTTAAGGTGAAATTTTTTGGGAATTTTAGGCATATTTTCACCTCAATTTAAGTATGGAGCTATAGGTCCATCACGGACAGTGTGGATGACGTTTATGTTTTCTAACGTACAGTCATTGTTCTGAGAAGACCTCTAGCGATCTTTGCGTCAATAACGTGTGTAGGACCCACGTGATCGGATCACTGACTCAACCCTACGTCTCATAGACCCTGTAAGCCGTCGTATGCGTTGCTGTGGCAGGTTGAACCCCCTCGAGCACGTTTGGGACATGTTGGGACGACAAATTGCGAAGATGGTCCCTCCAATATCCAATCTGGATGAATTGGAACGTGCATTACATCGGGAATGGAACAACCTGCCACAGCAACGCATACGACGGCTTACAGGGTCTATGAGACGTAGGGTTGAGTCAGTGATCCGATCACGTGGGTCCTACACACGTTATTGACGCAAAGATCGCTAGAGGTCTTCTCAGAACAATGACTGTACGTTAGAAAACATAAACGTCATCCACACTGTCCGTGATGGACCTATAGCTCCATACTTAAATTGAGGTGAAAATATGCCTAAAATTCCCAAAAAATTTCACCTTAAATTATTCAGAATAAAATATTGAAAACGGCATGATTGTTATGTTTTTATGTGACCATAATATCACTTCTCCAGAAAATATAGCAATATCATGGGTATATTACACTGTTTTGACGACAACAAACTTGTAATGTGCGAGGTTGTAAAAAAACGGGGGGGGGTGCTTAACTTAATTCTTTGTGTATATATATATACAGTGAAACCTTGACTTACGAGTGCACCAACTTACGAGTTTTCCGAGATACGAGCCGTCGCTCGGGCGGTTTTTTGCTTTGAGATGCGAGCCGAGATCTGAGTTACGAGCTTACGCCACCCGCCACCAGGTGGGTTCCGGTCACGTGGTTATCTTGCCGTGCAAGCATCTCTGCCGTATATCGCTGCTGCTTTGTTTTCGCATTTTGGCTATTTTGGAAAATTTCTTAGTTTTAACCATGGGTCCTAAGAAATTGAGTGCCAAGGGCAGTACTGAGAAGAAGAAGAGGATGATGTGCTTGGATATAAAACACGCAATCGTCGAAAAACATGAGCGAGGTGTGCGTGTTGTCGACTTGGCGAGGCAGTACGATCGTAGTACTTCTACGATATGTACGATTTTGAAGCAGAAGGAGTCGATAAAGGCTATAACGCCAGCCAAGGGCGTTACGATTATTTCAAAGCTCCGGACCTCTGTCCATGAAGAGATGGAGAAGTTGTTGTTTGTGTGGTTGACGGAGAAGCAGCTCGCAGGAGATACCGTGACCGAGAGCATCATGTGTGAGAAGGCCCGAGACATTTACGGGGATTTGGTGCAGCAGACGGCGGGAACATCAACGGACGAGGCATCGGAAGAGTCATTCAAAGCCAGTCGGGGATGGTTTGATAATTTTAAGAAGAGGACCGGCATTCACTCCGTCGTCAGGCATGGTGAGGCAGCAAGCTCGGATGTGAAGGCAGCTGAAGATTTTATTATAACTTTTGCCGAACTGATAGAAGCTGAAGGATACATCCCCCAGCAAATATTCAACTGTGACGAGACAGGGCTCTTCTGGAAAAAGATGCCGAGGAGGACGTATATAACGGCAGAGGAGAAGAGCATGCCAGGCCACAAACCCATGAAGGATAGGTTAACCCTTGCACTGTGCACGAATGCGAGTGGTGACTGCAAGATTAAGCCGCTACTCGTATATCACTCTGAAAACCCCAGAGCCTTTAAGTCTCATAAGATACTTAAAGAAAAACTGCAGGTTATGTGGAGAGCAAACGCAAAGGCGTGGGTCACCAGGCAGTTCTTTGTGGAGTGGGTAAACCTGGTCATTGGTCCTGCCATCAAGAAGTACCTTTTGGAAAATAACCTACCCCTGCAAGCCCTTCTCGTCCTTGACAATGCTCCCGCACACCCACCAAACCTCGAAGACGACATCCTTGAAGAAAAGTTCATTAAGGTCCTCTACCTTCCAGCCAACACCACCCCTATCCTGCAGCCCATGGATCAGCAGGTGATTTCAAATTTCAAAAAGCTCTTCACCAAGCACCTGTTCCGGCGCTGCTTTGAGGTTACGGAGAGCACAAACCTCACCCTTCGAGAGTTCTGGAAGGATCACTACAATATCGTGACCTGCCTCAGAATTATCGACATGGCCTGGCAGGGTGTTACAAGGAGGACCTTAAACTCTGCATGGAAGAAGCTGTTGCCTGAGGTTGTGTCCGAAAGGGACTTCGAAGGATTCGAACCTGAAGTGTTAGTGGAGGAGATCGTGTCCCTCGGAAAGTCCATGGGCCTGCAAGTGAATGAAGAAGACGTTAACGACCTCATCGAGAAGCACAACGAGGAACTGACAACGGAGGAATTAAAGAAGCTACAGCAGCAGCAGAATACGGAGGTTTTGCAGGAAATTAATGCGGAGGAGCCAGAGGCGGAGGTAGTTATCGCTACAAGTGAGATTAAGGAAATTTTGGGAATGTGGGAGAAAATTTCAGAGTTTATTGAAAAGAAACACCCTGAAAAAGTTGCAACAGGTCGTGCGTTGGCGCTGTGTAACGACACTTGCCTCACTCATTTTCGAAACATTTTGAAAGGGAGGAAGAAACAAACCTCGTTGGACAGGTTTTTATTGAAACGCCCTGCAAGTGAAAGCGAGGAAAGTATGGCGAAAAAGGCAAAAGTTATCTCCTCCACCTCCGCCAGCATCTTCGTCTGATCTTCAAGGTAAATACACTTAATAAAACCAGTTTATTTCTTTACATTCTCTTTTATTATGTACAGTATATACGAGGTCGTGCTTGTTTATACATTATTTGTTATTTATAAAGTACATTTTTCTTATTTAAAAACACGTAACAAAAAAAATTGGTGTGGTTTTTTGGGGGCTGGAACGGATTAATAGCATTTCAATGCATTTTAATGGGGAAATTTAATTTGAGAAACGAGCAAATTGAGTTACGAGCTCGGTCACAGAACGAATTAAACTCATAAGTCAAGGTTTCACTGTATATATATATATAAATAAAAATAGAAGAAAAAAAAAGAAAAAAAAAAAGTATATATATATGCATATATATATATATATATTGTTACGGTTTTTAGAAGCTTCACTTTGTAAATTTAGTAGTAAATTCCGTGTACATTTCCCCTTAATTGGCTGTTAATTGATCGCATCTTAGTTAGTCCATCGCATCACGTAGCCAATCATAGGCTTCCCTCAATAGTTATTTCTTTATTCTGTGTTCAGTATAAGGCTCTGTTTTCCACTAGTTCATTTGCGTTGCATCAAATGAAATAAGGTAGAATCCCCTTTCAATTGCATTGCCTGCATTACCAACTGCATTCGCCGCCATTGCCATGTGCTCTAACTCGGGGAAGAAGGGCGTGGCCCACCCATCGTCATCAGGAGGAGGAGTCAGCCAGCCCCGATCAACCAACCCAAGAATGAGTGGGTTTGGCTTGAGAGGGTGGAGAGAGAACGATCAAGAGGTTCGCGAAGATTCGAGGGTGTGGCCTATAAAACCCGTTGGATAAGCCCGCACCGCCAGATGATTGAGGAAGCCAGATGATTGAGGGAGCCAAATGAGTGAGGGAGCACGAACCAAGCAGTTCTAAAGAGTTCTGTGGAAAGAGTTCTGTGGAGAGCTTTGACGCGCTGCTGCAAAGCAACGCCGCCGTGTGTGTGGAGAGCTTTGACGCGCTGCTGCGAAGCAACGCCGCCGTGTGAACCAGATTGCGGTGGAGTCGGCGGCCGCTCACCTCCAGCCCTGCCGTTTGCACGGACCTGAACATCATCCAGCCCTGTGGTCCCACCTCCTCTCCTTCCAGCCATTTGTTCCTGCCTTCATTCCCCATTCGTGTGAGTCTGCCTGTCGTCTGTCCTTTGTGTTGTCCGGGGTATAAGTTAAGTTGTATAAGAATTGCTCTGTGTCCTTCTGCTCCTTCCATTTTCCGTATATTACTTTGATTTCTTCTTCCTCTTTGGGTTTTGTGTAAATAATTTATAAATCCTGTTATTTCTTACCCGTTTGGTTTCCTCCTCGTCCGATCGCTTTAGTGATTTCCCAATTGAGTTCCTGTGGTGCGATTTTGGCCAAAGCTCCGCAATCGGGTTAGTCTTTGTTAAATGGCTCGAACTCCGGGTTGCTAAAAACCGCTCGGCAACTAGTCTATCTAAAACCGTGGTTCGAGCGGGAGTCTCTTCCCTGCTTCACGGTCAGGAGTGGCACTCAGGTCCTTGGGACTTTTCATTGACCAATTACCCTGGCTGCTCCCGACCGGAAGGAGCATTGGGAATTCCAGGACTCACGTCGGTCAGTAACAGACAAGGGGCTAACCCCCCCTTGGTAAGGGGAAAAGGCCGACGACTGAGATCCAAAACAATTGGTAGTCAGGAGTTGGGATCTGGAACCTGGGACTAAATTTATTTAGCCCAAATTTTGGACACCAATTGTGCTATTGGCCGTAACAATTGGTGTCGAGGAGTTGGGATTTGGACCCAAACCAAATTTTTTATAACATCAAAAAATTTGGTCAAAATTACGAGCGGCCTAAATTGTAGTAACATCTAAATTTAAATCGTGCCATGGATGATCAAGGCGACCGGATGCCGGTAGGGGAGTTAGAAGAGGGTTTGGAGTCGACCCAGGACCCCAGGGAGGCAGTGGGAGTAATGGAGGAGGAGAGCAATGAGGATGTGGTAGCGGAGATTTCAGGCGCACAAAATGGCGGCGCCTCGCACGTGGCTGCGGCAGCCACGCCTGCAGCACCGGTGGATTTGAACCTTTTCATGCTGCAAATGGAGGCCCTCATGGCCAAGATGGGTGAGCAAATGGAAAATAAAATGGATGCTCGGAGCGATAAGATGCGTGAGAAAATGGGAAATCTAATTGAAGGGTTTGGAAACGGAATGAGTGAGCAAATAAGTAAATTTGGGGACAGAATGCGTGACCGCATACAAAAATGTGGGGAGGGCATCCAAAAATGTGGGGAGAGCGCACAAAAATGTGGGGAGACTATGGATCGCATGTTGGGCGAGAGGGTCCCAAGGGTACGCGATGAGGTAACGCGGGTTGAGAAGCGCCGGTTGAGCGAGTTGGAGCAAAGCGCGGGTAACTGGACCGGGGTAGAAATCGCGACCCGGGGTGTGGGGAAGCCGGCGACCGCTGAGGTGGAAGAGGGAATTTTAATAAAGCAGGCGGTCGTCGAGGTGAATAAAGAAAAAGCAGCAGTGGGAATTGAAATTGAAAAGACGACGGCGGTAGCCCAGGAATTGAAGGAAGTGATGGATAATGTACAAAGTCTAAGTTCACATCCTGATGCCGTACTTGCTAATCTTTATAAAGATTTGCAGGTGCGTGTGTAGCGAAGAAGAAGAACCCCAAAGGTGAGACGGGCTGTGTATGGTGCGAAAAGGTTTTTCGGAAAAGTGTTTGGCGCGAGAGGGGTCGACATGGCACCCGGGCGTTTGTGGGAGGTCCGGGGTGCGTGGTGTGAGAAAGAATACCAAGCGTGTAAGAAAAAAATGTGCGTCGGAAAGTGAGTGTGTCACAGAGTGTGGAAGTGAGAATGAATGCGACACAGAGAGTGAGAGCGATACGGGGTGTACGTGCGAGGGTGAGAGTGACCCGGAGAGTGAGTTGGTGGTGCGAGAGTGTACACCTGAGTTAGTGGTGGCGCGTGTGCGGGAGGGCGCACCGAAGTGCGTGATCGGGTGTGCAATAGAGTGCACACCCATGGTTGTCACAGAAGATGTGACCGAGGAGTGGGCGCGAGGAGGTGTGTTAAGGGAATGTGCGCAAGAAGGTGCACGAGAGGTGTGGTGTGTAACAGGGAGTACGGTGGTGGAATTGACGATGTGCATGTGATGTATGAGCAACAAACGGAACGAGTGGTGTGAGCATGTCCGGGAGGCATCGACGTTGACCGGGGCAGCGTTTCGGGCAACGGATAGCCGACGCGAGCACTCGGTGCGCGGTGCGCTTTGTTGGATGCGAGGCTCGGCGCGGATCGGTGCTGCGTCGCTCCTCTTCGGAGCGTCGCGCACGATCCGGGCCTGGCTCCGCCCCGCACGGTCGAGTCCGGGCCGTGCCGGGCAAGGCGACCGGTCCAGTTCGAGGGCAGGTAGGAGGGACCGGAGCGGTGCCCCCTTGTGGTTGCGGCGTTCCGGCCGGGCGAGATTGAGCCATCGGGCCGGAGACCGCAAGGTTCCGCGCCGAGATGGTGCGTGGAATCTCGGGCCGAGCAAGCCGCCTCCCCTGAACCGAATGCCGGATGGACTCAACCTGCAGGCGACCAAGCCACCCAAATTCATTGCTCGGCTTTGCGAAGCCGAGTTTTAATGATGTAACGACGCACCGAGGCTCACGTTTAATGGACTGTGAAGATGATAGTGTTTTGGATTCAAAATTGGGAATAGGGAAAATGATTGGCAGTAATGATTGGCAAAAAAGTTTGGCAGTGATTGGCAAATTTTGCTTTGCAGAAAATTGGATTGGCAAAATTGATAGTGGGAGATGCCCGATGTGCAAGGATGGCAAATCCACCATCCCTCACATCCACCCGGACACATGAGCACTAGTTATGGGTTTTGGCAGTGTAAGCTCGCCGAGGGAGGGTTTGGATAATGTATAGGGATCTAGAAAAATGACAATAGGTAACGGTAGAGGTAAGTAGCGACATGATACCTGTAGTAGGGGACGTAGCAGATTAGTTGGATTATAACGACGAGGGAGCGCGATAGCATAAGGGGCGACGGGGAAGCGCAAGTTTCAGAAGGGAGTAGTCAGCTTAGATGATGCAGTGTGTTTGTGGTTTATTGAATGAGGAATTGGTATGGAAGTTTTTGCGGGTGAGCATGTTGAGCAAATGAGGAATTGAGGGGCAAAGCTCGGGAGAGATGTGTGTATGAGCGTGGGAGAATTTGGGTGCCTGAGGCAATGGTTTGGAGAGTTGGATGTGTATGGTGAAAAGTGCGATTGTGGGTTGCACTGAGCGGGAAAGTGATGCAGCAGTATATGAGTGAATAATTGTGATTGTGCGTTGTATTGTATTGAATGAAGAAGCCTGGGAGGAAGGAGGGTGCAGATGGCACCAGGTGTGATTGCACAGGTGTGCAAGTGAACAGGTGTATGGAGAATGGTTTTCGGAATAAATGGTATGGATTACATGGAGTATGGAATGGATGGTGTGGAGTGAGTATGGTGGAAAATGTGGAGTGGAGTGGTTGGTGCGAAGGGAGTGTATGGGGAGGATGGACCCCCATCACGAATACCCGGGGAGGGTAGTTTAAGAGTTAGGTAGAGGGTATAGGTAAATTGTGGTTGGATATTGGCATCTGTGGTGCGTGTGGAAGAATGGTGTTTGGATGGGTGCATTAGTGACGTGGAAATGGCTGGGCGTGTGACCTGTTAGTGTGTGTAGTTGAATGGGCACTCCGCCACTGTGAGGATGTCGGCCAGGTGAGGCCGCAGGTGGGCTCTGGGAGCCAGTAGAGTTGTTCAGTGGGGCGCGAGAATCCGGAGGACGGACCCGGGTAGCCCAGTGCCAGTGAGGGCACCGAGAGGGGAGAGCGCCAGAGGGCCTTCCCCAGGTAGATAGGTTAGGGTAAGGAGCAGGTAAGCTCGGAGGCAACTGCAGTGGCGGAGCGTGTGCAGGTGAGTAGACCTGCTGGGAGAGCCACACGACTCAGTCCTGAAATTGTGCAAAGGCACAGGGAGTTGAACCGGGGGAGTGAGACCCCAAATTGATGAGCACCACAGTTTGGTCAATGGGAATTGGTTTTTCGAACCCATAGTGTAAGACGGCCAATGGTTTGGCAGGGAAAGACCCCGGGTAGTGTAAAGTGTGTTAATGTCATTTAGGAAGTAGTTAGGATTGAAATCTCCTCGCACCATCTGCATCCACTCACCTGAGGCGACGACAAAACTCCACACCATGCCATGTTGTTTTATTTTTGTGCAAATGTTTTGGATTGTGAGACGCATCATGACGTGGGTGTGACATTGTGCTTGATGTTCCATCTCTTCCTCCTTATGAGGAGTTGATGAGGAATTTGGATGATGGCAAATTTGGTTAGAGGGATTGTGACGAATTTGGTCTTAGGGGAGATATGGGGAAGACGTGACGCTAGAAACGAATTGTAAATTGTTTTGTAAATATGGGGTAAGGGCAAGGGTAGCATAGGTGACAGGGGGGGGGGGGGGGTGACGTACGTTAGGGACGAGCTTTCTCACTTCGCTCTCCGTGCGCACCTCGTTCTGCATTACCTGTATTGATGTGTACCCTTGCGCCCTTGCCCTCGCTAACTCTGCGGCTTTGTCTTCCTTCCCCGACCCATGGATCGTGCTCTCTGGGCACTGAGGGGGAGCGTGCGGGAGTCCGCCACTGTGTGCCCGAATTCCCACAACCAGCTGCCTGCATCCACGCACCACTTATGGACCACAAGTTTTGTGGCATGGCCCCTCTGCTGGGACCGGCCACGGTGGCCCAAGATCTTGCTTGCGGACCTCGGTGAGGTGGCACCAAGCCATACAGGTGAACCACCCATAGTCGGCCCCTGTGGGCCATAAATAAAAATGGACACTGTTTGTGCTTTTGTTTTATTATCCACCAAATAGGCCGCAAGCAAGAACAGCAAGAAAGAACAACAACAACAGGAAGAACATCGGCCAGCAGAGGGAGCAGAACAACAACAAGATCACCAGTTGTGTTTTTTTTATGGTGTCGTGCAATGTCGCACTGGATGGTACGTGACTGTGCTCTTTATTGGTGTTTATTGGTGCTGGTGCGTCGATGCAGTGCATGCTGTCTCTATCCTCACTCCCACAGGATTTTCTTTTTGTTTCCCAAAATAAATCACAGGTCCTGGGTTGCGTTTTGTAAATAGTCAAAATAGTGTAACTTGTAAATAATGCTCCCCACCGTTCATATTTAGTTTGAAAATTAATTCCGCAATTCAGTTATTCTGTGGGTGTAAATCTGTTAGGTAGGGTGCAACGCAACAGCGGGACATATTTATTTGTGTTTTAAAACTGTCACACTCGGGGTCAGATTAATTGGAGAGGGAATTACACCTGAGTGTCACACTAAGTTAAAGATTTGTCGGCCCGAGACATACCGTGAGGAATGAGGGTGCTGTGTTACGGTTTTTAGAACCTTCACTTTGTAAATTTAGTAGTAAATTCGCTGTGTACATTTCCCCTTAATTGGCTGTTAATTGATCGCACCTTAGTTAGTCCATCGCATCACATAGCCAATCATAGGCTTCCCTCAATAGTTATTTCTTTATTCTGTGTTCAGTATAAGGCTCTGTTTTCCACTAGTTCATTTGCGTTGCATCAAATGAAATAAGGTAGAATCCCCTTTCAATTGCATTGCCTGCATTACCAACTGCATTCGCCGCCATTGCCATGTGCTCTAACTCGGGGAAGAAGGGCGTGGCCCGCCCATCGTCATCAGGAGGAGGAGTCAGCCAGCCCCGATCAACCAACCCAAGAATGAGTGGGTTTGGCTTGAGAGGGCGGAGAGAGAACGATCAAGAGGTTCACGAAGATTCGAGGGTGTGGCCTATAAAACCCGTTGGATAAGCCCCCACCGCCAGATGATTGAGGGAGCCAGATGAGTGAGGGAGCACGAACCAAGCAGTTCTAAAGAGTTCTGTGGAAAGAGTTCTGTGGAGAGCTTTGACGCACTGCTGCGAAGCAACGTCGCCGTGTGTGTGGAGAGCATTGACGCGCTGCTGCGAAGCAACGCCGCCGTGTGAACCAGATTGCGGTGGAGTCGGCGGCCGCTCACCTCCAGCCCTGCCATTTGCACAGACCTGAACCTCATCCAGCCCTGTGGTCCCACCTCCTCTCCTTCCAGCCATTCGTTCCTGCCTTCATTCCCCATTCGTGCGAGTCTGCCTGTCGTCTGTCCTTTGTGTTGTCCGGGGTATAAGTTAAGTTGTATAAGAATTGCTCTGTGTCCTTCTGCTCCTTCCATTTTCCGTATATTACTTTGATTTCTTCTTCCTCTTTGGGGTTTGTGTAAATAATTAATAAATCCTGTTATTTCTTACCCGTTTGGTTTCCTCCTCGTCCGATGGCTTTAGTGATTTCCCAATTGAGTTCCTGTGGTGCGATTTTGGCCACAGCTCCGCAATCTGGTTAGTCTTTGTTAAATGGCTCGAACTCTGGGTTGCTAAAAACCGCTCGGCAACTAGTCTATCTAAAACCGTGGTTCGAGCGGGAGTCTCTTCCCTGCTTCACGGTCAAGAGTGGCACTCAGGTCCTTGGGACTTTTCATTGACCAATTACCCTGGCTGCTCCCGACCGGAAGGAGCGTTGGGATTTCCAGGACTCACGTTGGTCAGTAACAGACAAGGGGCTAACCCCCCCTTGGTAAGGGGAAAAGGCCGACGACTGAGATCCGTAACAGTATGTATGTATGTATGTATGTATGTATGTATGTATGTATGTATGTATAAATACATATAATAAAAAAGGCAGTGTCCATCCGTCTGTGTCCTCCATAACTCCAAAACCATGAAACCTAGCGGCCCCAAACTTTGCATGCACACACCTGGACCTCCAACAGATTGCAAAGATGAAAACTGGGTGTTTGGGTGTGTTATAAGTTATAACATCCTTTTTGAAGATGATTAATGAGGTGCTCATAAGAAAAAAGCACAATGTCGTGGTGTACCAATATGGCGGCCCGCCATATTGGTCAGCCCACTGCACCTCGCTGGGTTCTAAAGCCGCCATTTTGTTTCGGCCTACTCAAACGTGCCTTGCCTTGGGAAACACAATCGATTATATCATTACATAATTGAAGCATATCATCAAAATCTGGATTCGGATATGAGGATTGGATGCTGTAGAGTTTAGACTCTGCAAATTTCCAAATCTGGAGTGAAATTTGACAAAATCTACTATAATATCTAGCGATTGGTGAACGCTGCCTTTGCAAGCCATGGTGTTACAGTAGACAGAGCTCCCTTTTTGTTTTTATCCAGGCTGCTTTTGCAAGCCATGGCGTTACAGTAGACGGAGCCCACATCTTTGTGTGAAATACTTCCATTGTATTAATAGTCTGTCCACCAGGAAAATAAATTAACGCTGCTAAACTTATGCCAACTGTGCACGTATGAGTCTGGAAGGCCCGGGCAACTTTTCGTTTTTGAATAACTATTATAAAAGTCAATTTGCCTTGTCAATTTGCCAAATGACCTTGCCTGTATGCTCCTAAAAAGTTGTGACACGTATTTCTTTGTTTTTTTTATAAAAAGAAAATTCGTTCAGTTTCGACAAAAAAGGTTAATCCATTACATGACCCCATATTAAGAGGTGTCTCTTCATGTGGTTTACTTTACGAGATGTCTCTTCATGTGGTTTACTTTACGAGATGTCTCTTTATGTGGTTTACTTTACGAGATGTCTCTTCATGTGGTTTACTTTACGAGATGTCTCTTCATGTGGTTTACTTTACGAGATGTCTCTTCATGTGGTTTACTTTACGAGATGTCTCTTCATGTGGTTTACTTTACGAGATGTCTCTTCATGTGGTTTACTTTACGAGATGTCTCTTCATGTGGTTTACTTTACGAGATGTCTCTTCATGTGGTTTACTTTACGAGATGTCTCTTCATGTGGTTTACTTTACGAGATGTCTCTTCATGTGGTTTACTTTACGAGATGTCTCTTCATGTGGTTTACTTTACGAGATGTCTCTTCATGTGGTTTACTTTACGAGATGTCTCTTCTTGTGGTTTACTTTTCAAGATGCCTCAGGTGGTTTATGGGGAGGAGCTTGCACCCAAAAATAGGTATTTGCTTTTTTCTCAGAACCTGCACACACACAATTTCGATGGAACTTCACCACAACCTTCATCATCCGTGATGGACAAATGTTTGTACAAGATATTGGAAAAATTGAGGTCTGAGGAGGTACATGGCGTGGAGAGGGGGGCAGAGTTTCCCCCCTAAAATAGGTCTTTTTTGTTTGTTTGTTTGTTTGTTTGAAGTCTCATGATTATGTCAGTACGATTCTACATGTTACTCTGTCTTCTAACAATCATTGAAATTGGTTTAAAATACCTTTGGTCAGTGCAGTATCGTGTATTCTAACAGGTGAGCGCCAGGGGCATTGCCCCCAACGTTTCCTCGATAGGCCACTGCTCCACTGGACTTGCAATCTGTTTTTAAAATTCCCTCTAGAATCTAGATGATGGACCCACATTGCGTATATCGTATTCCCGTCAGGAAGCGACTCATTGTTACCCGGCAACGCCGGGTACTTTTGCTAGTATATATATACATATACAGTCATGGCCAAAAATATTGGCACCCTTGCACTTTTTTCAAATAACTCACAATTTTCTCGAAAAATAAGTTGAAATTGACAAAAGTATTTGGTCTCCACAATTCTTTATTTCACTGTTAATATTACAGAACCTTTGTTTTTGATTCAGAACGTAATATATCCCTTTAAATCACAAAATAAAAAGAAATGGCATTGACAAATATATTTGACACCCTGGACTGAATATTTGGTGGCACGGCCTTTGGACAAAATAACTGCAGTCAAGCGCTTCCTATAGCCATGAATGAGCTTCCTCCACCTCTCTACTGGCAGTTTGGCCCACTCTCTGTGCAAACTGCTCCAGTTCTCCCAGATTTGAAGGGTGCCTTCTCCCAACTGCTGTTTTCAGATCTCCCACAGGTGTTCAATGGGATTTAAATCTGCACTCATTGCTGGCCACTTCAGAACAGTCCATCATTTTGTCTTGAACCATTCCTGGGTGCTTTTTGATGTGTGTTTGGGGTCATCGTTCCAAAATTGCGCTCCAAAATGCCTTGGTAATCTCCTGATTTCATGATGTCATGCACACATTCAAGGCCCCAAAACAGAGCAACCCCAAAACATCACTGAACTTCCGCCATGTTTGACTTTGGAAAGGTGTTCTGTTCTTTGAAGGCTTCATTTTGTTTTCTGTAAACATAGAGATGATGTGCTTTACCAAAAAAATGTATAATTTGGTCTCATCTGTCCACAGGACATTCTCCAAGAAGGATTTTGGCTTGTTTGGGTGTGTTTTTACAAACTCCAGTCGGGCTTTCTTGTCTCTCTCTCAGCAGTGGAGTCCTCCTGGGTTTCCTACCATATAACCCCCTTTCATCGATTTGGCGATGGATGGTGCGAGTTGAAACTGTCGTACCTTGTGTCTGAAGATCAGCTTGAATCTGTTTGGCAGTTGATCGAGGTGCTTTCTCCACCATTTGAACAATCCTTCGCTGCAAACTTCGATCAAATTTTCTCTTGCGGCCACATCCAGGGAGGTTGGCTACAGTGCCATGGGCCTTAAACTACCCGATAACATTGCGTACGGTGGACACAGGAACATCAAGGTCTCTGCAGATGGACTTGTAGCCTTGAGATTGTCCATGCTTGGCGACAATCTTGTGTCTGACCTCCTCAGATAATTCTCTGGTTTTCTTTCTTTTCTCCATGATCATTGCGGTACACAAGTGACACAAAACAGCAGAACGACTTCTTTTCTCCATTCAAACTGGTTGAACGAGTGATTTTTATATTGCAGGCACGTATGGTGAGTTCAATTCCAAAGTAAAGGAGAATCACCTGCTTGAAATCTAAATATTTCTATCCACTTCGAAAAGGTGCCAATAATATTGTCTGGACCATTTTAGGATTTCTGTGTGGAATCGGCTAAGATTTAGTAATTATTCAGCTTTTTTTGTTTTGTTCCACTGCAACCCAAAGAAATACATATGTGGATACCAAAATATTTTTTAATTTCCACAATTTTCTAGAAGAAATGGTGCATTATTTGAAAAAAGTGCAAGGGTGCCAATATTTTTGGTCATGACTATGTATGTATGTATGTATGTATGTATGTATGTATGTATGTATGTATGTATGTATATATGTTCCTAAAATGGTTAATGCCGTTTCATGCAATTCTATTTGAAAACAATGTACAGTACTCCAGTAACATCTTATTTTGTCGACCTGTGCTTTTACCAAGGAACTTTCTGTAGGTTGTAAACTTGTGTTACTTTCTCCAAATTTTAAAAACAAATGCACAAAAACAAACCAAAAATAAATTGCATTAACATCCCACAACAATGCGAAACAGGACAAATTACTTACTTCAGGGGCTTTTTGTTCTTCCTTCACTTTTGATTCTTCCAGTTTACTTTTATCAATAGGGATGGCACAGGAAAGGGCGAGCGAACTCAGAAATGTAAAAACCACAAGGTCCTTCCTCATTTTGGTTCTGAAAATGCAACGTGGATACATTCAGGTATTAAACAATGTTACCAAAATATTCCAAATCTTAAAGTAAAAGTTTGTTAAATTTAAAAGCACGAATAGCAAAAGGAATCAATTAATAGCTTTGATGACTAAACTAGCCCATTTAGTATGTTGCAGGATGAATGTCTTGCACACCATGGTCCATTCTGATCTATCCAATACAACTTGAGGCCTTTGTACTCCAACAATTTTTTCAATCTCATCTCAACATATGATCTTTGGTCTAACCCTGCTTCTTCCAAAGCCTTCATGACAGAAAATCAATTCCTGTATCAATATTCCTATTTTTTAACAAATCGAGGTAAATGATATAATCTACAAATGGCATTCCTTCATTAATATAGAAAGTGCAAAAAAAAAGATTCAATTCATGAGAGAACACTAAACCAGTATCACCTTTGCTAATGGAATATGGAAAAGAGTTTTGATTTATATGGACACGTTTTTTGGATATAACAATCAGCTTACAAGGCAAACCTCATGAAACTCCTTAGTTTGGAACACGGGGATCTTAAACTGAGCAATGGAATGGTTCTCCTACGATACCATCTGTGAGACTATTAATGATAATACAAATTGGTTGCACATGTGGCCTTTCCTCAACTAAGAAGTGAGTGAGAGTGAGATCAGCGGGGGGGTGGGGGAGGGGGGGGGGGTGGAAGGAGCCATTGGTATGAAGATGCTGGACAGAAACTAAATCAGCAAGAAGAGGACAGGGAAAGCAGGAATGAAACAAAAAAGGAACAAACTAATAAACAACTAACAAACTAAAAGAGGTATGGGGTGGGAGAGGGGAATCCCAATAACCTGGAAAAAGGAGGGCTTAGGAATGGGGTCATTTGGATAGAAGAGATCATGAGTATGGATGGTGGACGACCAGAGGTAGTGGCCAGCAGTTGTCTTGAAACCCTGGAGGGGACTGAACAGACTAGCGAAGTTGGTTCCACAAGTGAGAGAAAAGAGGAACAAATGAGTGGAGGTGAACAGTGCACCTGGATTTTGGAAGTTCAAGAGGAAGAGGGTAACTGGCAGACTGTGTGCACCCTGCAGAAACCTGTGAGGGATAGCAGTCAAGAAAAGGCAGAGGGTGCAAGAGCCAAGACAGGGCAGAGGGTGACTGCACTCGTCAACAAATGCCTTTTTGATCATGAGCAGCTTTAAGGTGTCAAGGATGAAATTGGTCTTGCAGATAAATCCCCAGATCCTGTGGGGGATATCAAGTGAGCAGTAGCCAGATCTGCAATAAATTGTGACATGTACAATCATAACTAATCCAGAAATGACCCAATTTTTTTTTCTTTTAACGAATTGCAATTAAGCCATATACTGCATACAGGTTAGATGGTGACAAGACACAGGAGCTTTAGAAACTGCATCTTTGAGAAACATTTTTGCCCTGAAATATGTGATCAGACTAACTAGGCTGTCTATTAAGAAAAACAAGCGTTACGCTTAGGTCCCCCGTCGTTGAAGTAATTCGAGTTGACAAAGTGGAAGACGCATGGTGGCCATCTTGGATTTTGACATGGCGACCCAATTTTCAATAGCATTCTCCCTTATGCGAAGATACACCCACACACCAGATTATAAGCTAGTAGTGCGTTTATTTTTCAAGATATTTCGCTCACAAGGTTCCGACATATATATGGTGGCGGCCATCTTGGATTTTGACGTGGCCACCCAATTTTCAATAGCGTTCTTCCTTATGCCTAGATACACCAACACACCAGATTAGAAGTTGGTACTTCGCTTATTTTTCAAAATATTCCGCTCACAAGGTTCAGACATACATGGTGGCGGCCATCTTCGATTTTGACGTGGGTTGCACCAAATTAGAATTCGGCCCTTCGCTTACGCACGCACGCTCGCACGCATGGACGCACGCATGGACGCACGCACGCACGGACGCAGGGGAAAACCATAGTCCCCCTTTCGCTCCGTGGTGCGACGGGGGACGAAAATGCACCAAAAGATATTTGAGTGTTTCCACAGAGCAAGAAATAAATAAATATTCAACAACAACAACAACATGCATTTTAAAGGCCATTTTCCCTACTAGAGCGGGGGTTAGCCTTGCGGTCCCTATGACAATCTTCTCCATTTTGCCCTATTTTCTGCAGCTCTCCTTGTTAACCCCCTTGCCCGCATTTTTTCTTCCACCATCTTTAGCCAAGTCTTTCTCGGTCTTCCCCGTCCTCTACTTCCTTCTACATTCATTTCCATCACTCTTCTCAACCAGTCACTTTCATCCTTCCTCAACACATGACCAAACCATCTCAACCTGTTCCTCTTCACAGCATCAATCACAGGCTCTATTCCCATCATCTTTCGCAATTCATCATTTGTCTTCCTCTCTCTCAACGATACTCCGCACATTCGTCGAACCATTTGCATTTCCACCCTTTCCAACCTACGTTGCTGCTCTACGTTCATTACCCATGTCTCGCTCCAATAAATCATAACACTTCTCACACATGCAGCATACACCTTTCCCTTCAGCTTCAACGACACTCCCTTCATCATCAGCACGCCACTCGGTTCCAGAAACTTCTTCCATGCACATCTCACTCCAGCAACCATTGCCGAGTCTGATCCACCTTCTCCATTCAGCATGTCTCCGAGGTAGCAAAATGTTTTCACACCTTCCAGCTTCACGCCGTCTCCAAGATCCAACTCAACATTTCCTCCATCTGCAGCTCCCTCTGTGCACACCTTACATTTGAATGTAGCTGCCACACTGGTTAATGACCCTCTCAGACCACTACATTTTTGATGAACCCACTCAGCGCACATTGTACATTGAATGGAGTTCACTCCAACACCCTTCCTACACACAGCACAGTGTGTTATATAACAGTGTATAACAGTGTATAACAGTGTTAACAGTGTATAACAGTGTTATATAACAGTGCACAGCACAGTGTATAAATAAATTAATAAATTTAACAAAAAAAAAATTCACATGAGAAACAGCAAGCTAGTTGTGGAAGTCTAGTTTATTGTTCGAGTTTATTGTTCATAAATTATGATGCTATTGTTATTGCATGCTATTGTTAATCAATTGTTGATTTTGGGGAGATTGATACTTGCATTGTGAAAGACAAAACTACTGTTTCAACTTTTATATGTGTCATTCTGTTTGGCAATGAAGCCTTCTATGACGACAATACAGTAACAACTCTTCGAGTTATAGTTCACCTTGAATGACTAATACAATGTGGATGGGTAATACAAAAATGCATAATGAAGAAGAATTAAAATAAAGACCGAGCAAGGAAACTATTTGAATTCGTAAACCAGGGGGTCCCAATGGTTTTATTCTTGACAAACCAAAATATTAAATATTTAGGCAAAAGCTTTTCTTTTTCACCACATTTATTTAATTGTTTTCCCCGCTGGCATTCAGTGCTCATGACATTTGAATTGCTGACATCAGAGAACAGGAGTTTCTTTGTTTAGTTTTGTTTGATCACTTTTCAAGTTGGCAAACAGGATTATTTGAATTTGAGCAAATCACTTACAAATCCGGAACTTGTAGATTCAGAGAACACGGAAATCGCGCTTCGATTTAACTCATACCTACTTCTAGAACAGTTTATGCGGCATTCCATTAAAAGGGAATAATTTTACATTCACTGCGAATGTGCACATGCCAAAAAAGTGCATAAAGCATTCTCCTATTGATATACAGTGTCGAGGCTTGTGGAGAAGCTAGAACCTATGAGTTACGATTTCAGACAAATATCTGACCAAATGCAGATACGTGAAAATAGATTTGAGTGATAAAGTATTTTAAGGTAAACAGCGTTACGGAATCCACATAATAGCCCGTACTGCTTGTTGCCGAATCAATGCTCCCCTCTATGGGCTGAAGCTCCAGCATCACATCTGTCTCTCATAGGTTCTGTGGATTCTATAGCTTTCCAATTTTTTGAGAATCTCTCGTGTCATAAAGCCCAGATCGGTGGAGTGTTGCAGTGATGGTTGTCCTTCTGGAAGTTTCTCCCATCTCCACACAGGATCTCTGGAGCTCAGCCAGAGTGACCATCGGGTTCTTGGTCACCTCTCTTACCAAGGCCCTTCTCCCTCGATTGCTCAGTTTGGCCAGGCGGCCAGCTCTAGGAAGAGTCCTGGTTGTTCCAAACTTCTTCCATTTAAGAATTATGGAGGCCACTGTGCTCTTGGGAACCTTCAATGCAGCAGAATTTTTTTTTGTAGGCTTCCCCAGATCTGTGCCTCGACACAATCCTGCCTCTGAGCTCTGCAGGCAGTTCCTTTGACCTCATGGCTTGGTTTTTGCTCTGATATGCATTGCCAGCTGTGAGACCTTATATAGACAAGTGTGTGCCTTTCCAAATCATGTCCAATCAATTGAATTTACCACAGGTGGACTCCAATCAAGGTGTAGAAACATCTCAAAGATGATCAAGAGAAATGGGAGGCACCTGAGCTAAATTTCAAGTGTCATAGCAAAGGGTATGAATACTTATTTAAATGTGATATTTCAGTTTTTTCTTTTTAATAAATTTGCAAAACTTTCTAAAATCCTGTTTTCTCTTTGTCATTATGGGGTATTGAGTGTAGATTGATGAGGGAAAAAATGAATTTAAACGATTTCAGCATAAGGCTGCAACGTAACAAAATGTGAAAAAAGTGAAGGGGTCTGAATACTATCTGAATGCACTGTAGCCGAAGTATTAGGGCTGTTCCTCTCACAGGGCAGGCAAATTGTGGCCTCACCATTATCGACCATCCATTGCACACCATTCCTTCATCTGCATTTTGTACTCTGACCCTCCCCAGCAATTCCAGAATACATGCATTCTTCCAGTAACCCTTTCCTTTTTTTTTATACAAAGTCAAGGCTCATGGAAGAGCTGGAGAGCACAGAACGAATCAGGATGCAACAACACAAAAGGAACAACAGAAAGAAAGGGAGAAAACACCAACAGCATAGCAGAGCTGAGGGACAAAATAAACAGAGCTGGACAAACAAGGAATGCGGGTAAAGATAAGGCATAGGGGAGAATGCAGTGGGTGGACACGATGGATAAAAAAGCAAGTTCTCATGTTGGGGGTGTGGGGAGGGGGGGGGGGGTGGGACTGGTTTAATGAGGGTAGGCAAGATCATGGTTTTGGATGGGGGATGATCTGAGATTGTGGTGAACAGGTGTCTTGAAGACCTGATGGAAGAATGAGATGGAAGACAACGTGGGAGTTGGTTCCACAGGCAGCAAGAAAGAGGAACAAATGAGTGCAAATAAGCGTCGATTTTGGATTCTGGGAGTTTCAACAGAAGGGGGTTTCTGGTGGACCTGCAAAAAACCTGTGAGGGATAAAGCATGGAGAGGGCATAGCATGCAAGACCAGAAAGCAGGCAGAAGAAGATAGATAGATAGGTAGAACTAGGTCTGAGATGGCAAAGTGATAGGCCCATGGACGCAGCTCCATCATATGAGATTCCAATGATCTTGAAGGCCTTCCTTTGCACAGTGTCGAGGCTGAGTTGGTGTGAGGCAGGGGCGAAAGCCCAGAGGGGAGAGCAGTACTCCATCAAGCTGTGGATGCCACACATATGCCAAGGAAGAACTTTGCATGACACACATGGAGGTAAAATTTGAAATATGGTTTGCCCAAGAAAAAAACATGGCTGAGAGTGAGACACAAGTGTTTGATTTAATGAACTTCTTCGAGATGATTGTTAAGAAAAGAGATAGGAGTGTTTGCGAGACAGTCCTTTAGGAGAGGGAGAGGGAGAGTGGGATTTGTCAGGATCGAAAGACATATTGCAAGTGTTTGACCAGCTTGTGATTTTGTCAAAGTCTGAGGAGAGGGAAGAGTCTGCTGCCTGCCTGTCTGAAGGATGTCACGGCAGAAGGTGGAGTCATCAGCCAAGACAAAGAGCATTTTCCGGAGAGTTGGATAGATTGTTGATGAAGATAAGGAATAGGACTGGGCCTACAGCAATGCATGTGGGCACTTAACAAGGTGCCACCAAGTTTTTGGGGAAGGAGACAAGTTCAGTCGTAAGATCGAACAGATGTTGTTTACTGGCTCTGATGAGTGTAGCCACACACTTGTTGCAGGCTTTGTGGAATGACCTGAGGTCGTCTTCGGTCGGATACACCTTCCAGGAGGAGAAGGCAAGTCGTTTCAAGGCAACTGCCTCACCACAGGATTCAGTGTACCATGGACCGGAGGATGGGTATGATGACTGAAGACTAGATGGGATTAATCTGTGCATAAGGGAGAGCAGGTTTCTGTAGAAGAATCCCCACCCGAGTTAATATTGTTGCGGATATGAGGACTGTATATTTTTTTGATGGTGTGAATTATTATTATTGTTTATTCTGCGCCTCCTGCCTCCGGAGCTGTGTAAAGGTCAAAGGGCATCCCATAATTAGTCCATAAAGCATCCACACCACAGCCAATCAATCATAGAATACCCCTGTTCAATAGTTATATCTTATTATGTGTTTTTAGGGTAAGGCTGTGTCTCCCATTAATTGAAATACTCCATTGCACCAGTGAAAGAGATAGATTCCCTTCATTCCCACTCCCAACACTTCCATTCCCCCCTTTTCGTCAATTGCAATTCGCATTGCCAACTGCATGTTGGGCGGTTTTCCCTTCATCCGCCATTGACCACGAGGCAGGGTTGGGGAAGAAAGGCGGGTCCCCACCTCGTCATAGAGGGGAGGAGTGAGTCAGCCCCACTCAACCAACCACGAACAAGGGGTTGGACTTGGAGAGGGGGTGGAGAGAAACATCGAGGAGGTTCGCGAAGGTTGAGGGGTGGGGCCTATATAACCCGCAGGCAGGGCGTGTCCAAGGCAGAGGAGCTTTTACCGGCAGACGAAAGGGAGCCCAAGCCGTTGAGACGAGAGGAGGTCCAAGGGGAGTTGAGCTTTGACGACAGAGAGACGAGAAGAAGTCCAGGGTTGAACTGCAGCTCGAGCCACCGAAACTGCACTCACTGCAGCTCGAGCCACCGAAACTGCACTCACTGCAGCTCGAGCCACCGAAACTGCACTTGCTGCAGCTCGAGCCACTGAAACTGCATTTGCTGCAGCTGGAGCCGCCGAAACTGCAGCCACAGCAGCGTGAGGCCTGGACGGCAGTTTGGAGCAGGGCCGCGAAGGAGCGGCGGCTGCCCACGAGTCGATCAGCTGCAGAACTAGTTGGACCTCCCTATCCCGCCAGCCATCCACCAGCCACCCACCTGCCATCCCTATCATCATTCCCCGTGTAAGTGTGCTCGTAGTCTGTCCTTTGTCTTGTCCCTGGGTAGTAACAATAAGTCTGTATAAGCTAGTATTTTCACTGTGTCACCTGCGTCTCATGTGCTTGTAAATAAACGTGACTGCTGTCTTTTTGCTTATGTGTATGAATAGTAAATAAATTTAGTAGTATTTCCAAACCTTTCTTTGCCTTCGTCTTCCTTCTCTTTCGGTCGCTTTAGAGTTTTCCCGATTGAATATCTGTGGTGCGATCTGGTCAACGTTGGGGGAGTCGGGCCAATTGGGGATCCTGTAACAGTCGCGGTTGGACCATCCGCTCGGCCCAAAGTAACATCTAAACCGCGACTGTAACAATTGGTGTCGAGGAGTGAGATCCGAGGCCCGAACCAAATTTTTAAAACGTGTAGGAAAAAATTTTTTGGGTCAAAATTACGAGCTGCCGAAATTTTGTTTTATAAAACCCGAATTTTGAGATCGCGCCATGGACAATCAAGGCGATCGGATGTCGGTGGGGGAGATAGATGGGTTAGGGGTAACCCAGGACTTAGGGGAAGAAGTAGAGGAGAACATGGGCAATATGGTTGAGGGAGTTTCAGACGCACAAAATGGCGTCCTCGCGCACGTGGGTGTAGTGGCACCAAATTTTGCCGCGCCCTTTGTACCAACGGTGGAAGACATGCAATTATTTATGGCTGAAATTGAAGCCCTAATGGACAAGAATAGTGAGCGATTGGAGGGCCAAATGGGGGTAATGAGGGACGAAGCGAGGGCTCAGAGTGAGCAATTGGGGGTAATGAGGGACGAAGCGAGGGCTCGGAGTGAGCAATTGGGGGCAATGAGGGACGAAGCGAGGAGTACCGGTGAGGGGTTAGACAAGAAATTTGGGAAGTTAGACAATCATTTTGAGGGGTTAGACAAGAAATTTGGGAAGTTAGACAATAATTTTGAGGGGTTAGACAACGGGATAAAAGAGGTGAAAAATGGGTTAATGGGGTTAGAAAATAGGATGGAAGACAAATTGCGGGAAATAGGGGAGCAATCCACCCGGGAAATCGAACAGATGGGGAACCAGATAGAGGAGGTGAAAATCGGGTTAGAAACCAAACTGGATGCTCAGAGGGATGAATTGGGACAGATGAGGGTGGCATCTACAAAAGAGAGGGAGGAGATGAAAGAGGAGATACGACGAGGTGTAAGTGAGGAGGTCTCGGGGGTACGCGAGGAGGTAAAGCGAGGCGAAAAGCGTATAGAGAAAGAGGTGAGAAATAATACGGCGAGGTTACAAGGGGGAATAGAAGATCTGACGGAGGAGGTGGAACAGCTGACAGAGGGACAAGCGGAGTTAGTGGAGCAGGTTCAAAGGAACACTGCGGTACTAGGAGGGTTAAAGGCGACACAAAAGGAAATTAAAAATGACTTAATAGCGACACAGAGGCAATGTCAGATGGTACGTGAGGGACTGACAATGAGGTTGGACGAGGTGACAGAGGTAATGGAGACAAAGGACCGGCAGGTGAGGATGCACATAGAGACGGTCACGGTAGCCTTAGAGGACGAACTTGAGGAGACGCACCGGGAAATAAAAGAGGTGAAGCAAAAATTAGAGGAAGTGGAAGAAGAGGTGAGTGAAATTAAGAAGGGACGGACGGAAACTAAGAGGGAGATAAAGGAGGAAGTCATGGAATATGTACAAGGTCGGTGCTCAACTCATGATGTGCTGCTCACTAACCAAATAAAGAGTTTGCAGGTGGCAAAAGAGGTGCGGAGACGAGGTGCCAAGGTGAGTGGCGAAATATTCGGAAATGTACATGATGTGAGGAAAGCTTCAGTCGGCTTGGGGATTGGTTTGGATCCGGGTGTTCGTGAAAGGCCGTTGGTGAAGTGTGTGACAGGTCAGGTGTGTGAAAAAAGAGGTGTGCGAGAATGTCCGACCATGGGGTGTGTGAGGAAAAAGTGCGCGCCGACCAGTGAGTGTGCTGTCGAGAGTGAGTCGGTCGTAGCGCGTGTGCGAGGGGGTACATGGAAGCGCGGTGTGGTAAGTGTTACGGAGGAAGTAACGAAAGAGTGTGCGCAAGAGGATGCGCGAGAAAGGTGTGTAACGGACAGGTGCATGGGGAAAGAGTGCGCTGTCAAGAGTAAGGGGGAATGCACGCCTGTGGTGAGTGTTACAGAGGATGTAACGAGAAAGTGTACGCCTGTGGTGAGTGTTACAGAGGATGTAACGGGAGAGTGTGCGCAAGAGTGTGCGCGAGAAAGGTGTGTAACGGACGGGTGCATGAGGAAAGAGTGTGCTGTCGAGAGTAAGGGTGAGTGCGCTGTCAAGAATGGAGGTGAAAGTAGTGAGAGTGACACGGAGCGTGAGTTGGTTGTGACAGGTGAGCGAGGATGTACACCTGGAATGGAAGGATGCACACCTGGAATGGTAGAGCGTGTGTGGGAATGCACACTTGAGTTGGTCGTGAGGCACGTGGTTGGGTGTGCGAGTGAAAGCACACCTGTGATTGTCACAGAGGAGGTGACCGAGGAAGGGGCGCGAAGAGGTGTGTTGGTGAGGTGTGCGAACAACGAATGTGTGCCAAAGTGTTCGGTGGTCAGGTGTGTGACCAAGTCTGTGAGCGGGATGAGTGTACCGAGGTGTGTAAGGAAAGGTACGAGGAGCATGGGAACAGCTGGAGGTATGAGCAAGAAAGGGGTAGCGTATGCGTGTAAGCATGCAGGTGAGGCATCGACGGTAACCGGGTTAGCGGTGAGAGCGACTTTTAGCCGAATCGGGCCCTCGGTGCGTGCCGGGCTTCGCGTGCCGCGAGAACCAGCGGGGATCCGAGCCACGGCGGGTTCGAAAGGACCGCCGTACGCGATCCACGCTGTGCCTCGCTTGGAACGGCCGCGTCCGGGCTCCACTAGGCAGAGCGGGCAGCCCGATAGGAAGGGTCGTCATGGCGACCACCTTTTATTGAGACGTTCCGGCAGGTCGAGATCGGGCAATTGGATGGCTCCGCGCCGAGGTGGTGCGTGGGATCTCGGCACGGGTAAGCCCCCGTCCCTGCACCGAGTGCCGGACGCATCCAGCCGCCGGCACCAAAGAACCCGCGTTCATTGCTCGGCTGTACGAAGCCGGGCTGTAGACGTGAATTGGCGCACCGAGAGGATCTAATAAGTAGACGGGTGATGAGGTTAGTGTTTTGGACCCAAAATTAGAAAAAGGCAAAATTTGATGATTGGTACGGTGATTGGCAGATGATTGGCAAAATTTTTGATTGGCTGAAATTTGGTGTGCCAAATTGATAGTAGGACCTCCCCGATGTGGTGGGATGGCAACTCTGTCATCCCTCACGGAGGGGGGCAAAGGAGCACTAGATTATGGGGTGTATGGCAGTGAAAACTAGCCCGGGTGGGTTAGGATATTGTGTGTAGGGATCTAGCGAAGATGACATGAGGTAACGTTAAGGTTAGTTAGTGACAAGGATACCTGTAGAGGGGACGCAGGTAGATTAGAGTGGATGATAATGACGAGGGAGCGCAATAGTTTAAAGGGACGACTGGGAAGCGCAAGTTTCAGAGGGGAGTAGTTAGATGAGATGATGCCGTGTGTTTGAGGATTGAACAGGTGTGATTGCACAGGTGTGCAACTGAACAGGTGGATGGAGCAGTGTATGAGGGAGTAGTGGTGATTGCGTGTTGTGCTGACCCAATGGTCCAGGAAGAGGAGGAGGGTGCAGGTGGCACCAGGTGTGAGTGCACAGGTGTGCAACAACAGGTATGGAGAATGGTAGTGTGGAATAAAAGGAGTATTGGAATGGATGGTTGTGGAGTGAGTATGGTGGAAACAATGGAGTGGAGTGGATGGTGCGAAGGTGTGAATGGGGGAAGAGTGGACCCCCATCACGGATACCCGGGGCGGGTAGTGTAAGTGTTAGGTAGAGGGTATTAGTCTAGTAGGAAGATTAGGTCCCCCTGCACCCCCTGGAGATATACTTCTAATCAGTGTTTCTAGATTGGAAAAAATGTGTAGAAAATGACTAGCTATGGCCCCAAGCTGAAAAAATGTCCCACATACCATTTTTATGCAAATTACTGCTGCCATTATCAAAAAAACGATTTTTGACATATCTCAGCCAATATTGCAGATAATTGAAAAATGAAGGTGTCTAGACCCATGTTTTGAAGGGCATAGATCATGATAGAACTATTCATAACATGATTACATGTGTCTATGGTATACTAGTATGCATATTAATGCTGTAATTACAAAATAATCAGTTTTACAAATGATAAGGATACGTTAATACTGCAGATAACTTAACATGGTACATAAGGGGTCTAAACCCAGGTATTTTCAAGGTTAAATGTCAACAAGATGCTCCTGAGTCTTGCATAGGGGCGGGACATTGGCAGTAACATTGGTACCACTCAACTTTTCTTCCCACCATTGACTTTGTATTGCGAGAGATTTTCACTTGCTTATTTAAAGGTTTCTCACCCAGCCCACGTAAAATCTACCAACTCCTGCTGTTAACTCCCAAACATATTTTTTTATGTTATCCAATCACAGTGCAGAAATGACAGACTAGAGATCCAAATTAGTGCTGCTATAGCTGCCATTTTACATTTCCATCCATGTAACATGCGCGCTCGCGCGCTCGTATCAATTGGTAATGTCGCGCGCTCGTATCAATTGGTAACGTTGATGTTATTGAATACCTCAGTTGAAAGTTCAGTCTTCCATTCCATCTGTGTGTTGTTCTTGGTATTCATCCTCCAATCTAGCCAGGTAAGATGCTAACTATAATGTTACTCACACTCTTGACTTCAGTTTCTGCATGAAATCATAAACAGGCAGAATAACAGCTGAGCCAGCTAGCACCATGTTAGCTAACGTTAAAGCTAGCCTCATCTATGTACAGTATGTTCCTAATGTCGGTGTAACTTAAACTTTTGTTAATGCCAAACATGAGACATATCTGTTGACTTCTGTATATGAATTGAACCAGAAAGAGGCACGACAGCTGAGCTAGCTACAGTAACTTAGCACAATGTTTCATTGGCCTAGATAGCTAACGTTAGTGTGGAAGAATTTAGATGTTTTAGCTATTAGCACTTTTGATGCCACTAAACATGGTTTAGTCAGCTAAAAAGTACCCTAGTGTAGAACATGACTCAGAACCTCTGTTACCTCACTGAAAACTCAGAGCCTCCTTTCACAGGCACTTTTAACATCATTCGTGATTTCTTATTTGTCATTTAACAGTGATGGTAGACATCGACAGCAAGCATGCCCAAAAGAAAACGGAGTGTAGAACCTGCAGCCCAAAGCTCTCCTCCTACATGCATCCTTCATGTACCATCCATGTCTGATCATGGGGATTTCACGCCCCTCCGTAAAATTAAAGGATCTGCTTCAGAAAAACTGCAACTGCTTCAAAAGATCCGGGATAGACGTCTCAACCAACCGCATGACTCCCCATGTCGTATGCAATCAGTATGTGATCAGATCCCGGCAACTCTTCCTGATGACCTAGAAAGAGTAGGATATCACAGCAAGTGTTATAAGCACTTTGTCCGCCACTTTCATCGTCTGGGAGATGATACAGAACCAGGGCCATCAACCTCATCATGGCATCACTCTCCTCGTAAACCAGGAGGTTCTGCTGAACCCATCTTCCCGCCAGAGTGTATATTTTGTGAGAAAGTTGAGACCAAAGATGCTCATCGCAATACTGAGAGGCCTACAACCTTCCCATCCTTTAAAAACAAAGAAAATGCATGGGAGCAAATCGAAACACGGGCTGAGAAAATGGGTCTCTATCGACTCCATCGAAAGGTGAAAAACAAAGACCTCTTTGCATGTGAGGCCAAACACCATCCGTCATGTTTTAAAGCTTTCCGCACAGATCATTCTGGCTGGACCAGCAACCAGGAAGCCATATGACTTCAAAATGTTCCTTGCAAATGACGACAACAAAAAGCAGATGTGCCAGCTTCTTCTGAAAGTGTGGAGTGGACAAGAGGCAGCTACCAGGCTGGAGAGAACAGAGATGGCTGTGCTGATCATGGAGGGGAAGGCCCACCAACTTGCCTCAACGAATGGCAAGGTAAAATTGAAAGCCCTTCGTGAATGGCGATTCAATTTGTAATTTTTCCTGAAAAAAAGGTGATTACCTGTGATGTTTGTCTAGATCTGAAACTGGCAGTGACTGGTGATTGAAATGCGGTGCCTTTTTGTGTTTCAGGTCGAGGTACGTGAACTCCCCACGATCTACAGCAACCAGGAAGAGACTGATACCAGGGTGGTTCTGTACCTCCATCATGCTGCTACCATCGGATACAAGAACGCTGTAGTCAGAACACCGGACACAGACATCCTCCTGATCCTGCTCCACCATGCCCACAACATCAAGCTGACGGTGTACCTGGATACAGGGTCAGGGAAGCATCGCCAACTTGTCAACGTCTCTGAGCTGGCAGAATCCCTGGGAGAGGACTACTGTGCCACTCTCCTGGGGTACTATGTGTTCAGCGGAGAAGACTGCACCAGTGCCTTCAAAGGGAAGGGAAAAGTCGGGCCCTTGAAAAAGCTGGAGAAGAATCCCAGGTTTCACAGGGCATTCGGTGAACTGGGTGACAACTGGGATGCCAACCCTGAGGTGGAGAGGCAGTTAGAAAAATTCACCTGTGTGATGTACGGCCAGAGTCGCGAGTCATCAGTGGACATTGTCCGTGCCAAGCTGCTACGAAAAATGGTGGGAGAGGACAAGACCCTCACATCCAAGTCCAAGGTTGATCTGGCTCGCCTTCCTCCATGCCAGTCTGCCCTGAAGCCGCACATCCAGCGTGTGAACCACCGCGTAGCATTGTACAAAAGAGCCGATCAACCTATCATCGAAAAGCCAAAACCTTATGAGGAGCAAGGATGGATAAGGACTGATGAAGGACTGTTGAAACCAATGTGGTCCAGTGGTCCCATCCTACCAACCTCACTGGTGGATCTTCTGAACACAGGAGAGCACGAAGAGGAGGAGGAAGAGGAAGGAGAAGAAGAGTTTGACTCTGACGATTTCGATGAAAATGATGATGACTGACTCAGTGTAGAATCACTAATGCTAATGATGTTTATCTAAAACAAGCAAGAGAAGAGTGGTCACATTGAGTGCTAGGACTATTTTGACAGTTGTAATATTTAGAAAAATAAAACTTTGTGTTAACGTCTGTGTAGACGGACCTTAATATGAGTCTATTATTTCGTAAAACTGTGATTATTTTGTAAATAAAGCACTAATTAGCATACTAGCAAACCATAGACACAGGTGATCTTGTTATGAATAGTTCTATCATGATCTACACCCGTCAAAACATGAGTCTAGACACCTTATTTTTTCAATTATCTGCAATATTGGCTGAGATATGTCAAAAATCGTTTTTTTGATAATGGCAGCAGTAATTTGCATAAAAATGGTATGTGGGACATTTTTTCAGCTTGGGGCCATAGCTAGTCATTTTCTACACATTTTTTCCAATCTAGAAACACTGATTAGAAGTATATCTCCGGGGGGTGCAGGGGGACCTAGTCTTCCTACTAGACTATATAGGTAAATTGTGGTTGGATATTGGCATCTGTGGTGCGGGTGGAAGAATGGTATTTGGATGGGTGCATTAGTGTTGTGGAAATGGCTGGGCGTGTAGCCTGTTAGTGTGTGTAGTTGGTTGGGCGCTCCACCACTGTGAGGATGTCGGCCAGGTGAGGCCGCAGGTGGGCTCTGGGAGCCAGTAGTAGTTGTTGTGGATGGGGCCCGAGTATCCGGAGGACGGACCCGGGTAGCCCAGTGCCAGAGGGCACCGAGTGGGGTGACAGAGCCAGGAGGGGCTTTCCCCAGTTAGTTAGGTTAGGGTGAGGAGCTAGGTAAGCTCGGGTGGCAACTGCAGTGGTGGAGGTGTGCAGGTGGGTAGACCTGCTGGGAGAGCTACACGTCGCAGCCCAGAAATTGTGCGAGGGCACCGGGAGATGAATCGGGGGAGTGAGACCCCAAATTGAGAAGCACCACAGTTTGGTCAATGGGAATTGGTTTTTAGAACCCATAGTGTAAGTTGGCCAATGGATTGGCAGGGAGAGACCCCGGGTAGTGTAAAGTGGGTTAAGGTCATTTAGAGGATAGTTAGGATTGGAGTCTCCTCGCACCATCTGCATCCACTCACCTGAGGTAACAGGTACTCCACACCATGCCACGTTTAATTATTTTTGATGCAAATGTTTTGGATTGTGAGACGCATCATGACGTGGGTGTGACATTGTGCTTTGTTGTTCAATCTCTTCCTCCTTATGAGGATTGATGACGAATTGGGTGATGGCAAATTTTGGATAGAGGGATTGTGGTGACGAATTTGGTATAGAGGAAATATGGGGGGACGTGACAGTAGCGACGGATTGGTAATGTGTAGATTTTGTACATATGGGGTAAGGGCAAGGGTAGTGTAGGTGACAGGGGGGTGACGTACGGTAGGGACGAGCTTTCTCACTTCGCCCTCCGTACGCATTTCGCCTTGCATTGCCTTGTTTGATGTGTACCCTTGTGACCTTACCCCTCGCTCATTTCTCTTGTCCCCCTTTTGTCTCCCACATGACCTGTGCGCTATGGGGCACCGAGGGGAGCGTGCGTGAGTCGGCCATTGTGCGCCCGGAACTCTCAGAACCAGCTGTCTGCATCGATGCACCACATTATGGACCACATGTCTGTGGCCGAGCACCACTTATGGACCCCATGGGTTGGGGCATGGCCCCTCTGCTGGAACCGGCCATGAGGGCCCGAAATCTTGCTGGCGGACCTTGGCCACAGGGCACCGATGCCCCACAGGTGAACCACACGTAGTCGGCCCTGTGGGCCATAAATAAAGAAAATAAAATGGACACGTTGGGCACACTTTATTGCAAATAGGCCGCAAGTAAGAAAATGAAAGAAAGACAACATCTGGAAGAACAAATAATAATAACCAGCAGAGGGAGCCGAAGAGCAAGAGACACCTGCAGGGTTAGGGGTTGTTGATTTTATTTTTATTGAACATGCATTGAACACTGATGAACTATGGTGACTGCACCGATTGGTGCTTAAGGGTGCTTGTATTGGTGCGTTTTTAGGTGCTTTCATGGTGCATTGATGCAGAGCAGACTGTCTCCCCCCCAGAAAGAACAATCACAGGTCCTGGGTTAGTCTTGTAAATAAAAGCAGAGTCATTGTAAATAATGCTCCCCACCGTAAATGTATAGTTTGAGAACAATTCCGTAATTCGGTTAACTGTGGGCGTAAGTCTGTTAGGCAGGGTGCAATGGAGCAGCGGGACACATTTATTTATGTTTTAAAACTGTCGCACTCAGGGTCAGGTTAAAAGTAGAGGGAACTACACCTACGTGTCACACTAAATAAAAGTTGTAGGCCCGGAACGTGCCTAAGAGGAAGAGGGTGCAGTGTTGCGGATATGAGGACTGTATATTTTTTTGATGGTGTGAATTATTATTATTGTTTATTCTGCGCCTCCTGCCTCTGGAGCTGTGTAAAGGTCAAAGGGCATCCCATAATTAGTCCATAAAGCATCCACACCACAGCCAATCATAGAATACCCCTGTTCAATAGTTATATCTTATTATGTGTTTTTAGGGTAAGGCTGTGTCTCCCATTAATTGAAATACTCCATTGCACCAGTGAAAGAGATAGATTCCCTTCATTCCCACTCCCAACACTTCCATTCCCCCCTTTTCGTCAATTGCAATTCGCATTGCCAACTGCATGTTGGGCGGTTTTCCCTTCATCCGCCATTGACCACGAGGCAGGGTTGGGGAAGAAAGGCGGGTCCCCACCTCGTCATAGAGGGGAGGAGTGAGTCAGCCCCACTCAACCAACCACGAACAAGGGGTTGGACTTGGAGAGGGGGTGGAGAGAAACATCGAGGAGGTTCGCGAAGGTTGAGGGGTGGGGCCTATATAACCCGCAGGCAGGGCGTGTCCAAGGCAGAGGAGCTTTTACCGGCAGACGAAAGGGAGCCCAAGCCGTTGAGACAAGAGGAGGTCCAAGGGGAGTTGAGCTTTGACGACAGAGAGACGAGAAGAAGTCCAGGGTTGAACTGCAGCTCGAGCCACCGAAACTGCACTCACTGCAGCCCGAGCCACCAAAACTGCACTTGCTGCAGCTCGAGCCACTGAAACTGCATTTGCTGCAGCTGGAGCCACCGAAACTGCAGCCACAGCAGCGTGAGGCCTGGACGGCAGTTTGGAGCAGGGCCGCGAAGGAGCGGCGGCTGCCCACGAGTCGATCAGCTGCAGAACTAGTTGGACCTCCCTATCCCGCCAGCCATCCACCAGCCACCCACCTGCCATCCCTATCATCATTCCCCGTGTAAGTGTGCTCGTAGTCTGTCCTTTGTCTTGTCCCTGGGTAGTAACAATAAGTCTGTATAAGCTAGTATTTTCACTGTGTCACCTGCGTCTCATGTGCTTGTAAATAAACGTGACTGCTGTCTTTTTGCTTATGTGTATGAATAGTAAATAAATTTAGTAGTATTTCCAAACCTTTCTTTGCCTTCGTCTTCCTTCTCTTTCGGTCGCTTTAGAGTTTTCCCGATTGAATATCTGTGGTGCGATCTGGTCAACGTTGGGGGAGTCGGGCCAATTGGGGATCCTGTAACGGTCGCGGTTGGACCATCCACTCGGCCCAAAGTAACATCTAAACCGCGACTGTAACAATATAATGGGTGGTAGATATAGGAGACCATTCCTGAAGTGAGATGGCCGCTCGCAGTCCCTGCCAGTTTGCCTGAGTGAACCGCCAGACTCGCCGGCACTGAGGCTGTTCTCTGAGATTAGCTATAGAGATGTTGTCGTTCACAAGTTGACCTAGAAAGATGACCTCCTAGGTAAACTTTCAAAATCCAGGCTGACTGCACACCCCAGGGCATTTATTCCTCACTTCTCCCCCTCTATGGAACCACCGTCTAGAGGCTGTTCTGTCTCTGTTCCTTCCAGGATTTCAACCAAGCAGTGCATCGCCATCTCGTGTCATCTCCAATTCAGACCCATGATCTTTATTCACCCCCATTAACCTTTCTTCACCCAACCAACTTGTTTGCTCATTTCAGTGTTTCCTCCGCTCTTTTCCTGTTTGTTAATTCCCTTAATGTTTGTCCCACTGTCAGTTGTACCTTGCTCTTCCATGAACCTTGCTCCGGTATAAAAGATTCCCTTGTTGATGAATCAAGGTAAATGAAATCACAGCTATGCATATTGATGAGATGTTAAATGGATATGAGAATATACGCCGATTATAGATTGAGCTACAATTGGCTTGGACATGGAGAATTCACTTTACACGATAGCTTCAGCTAGAAAGAATTTGCTCCCAGATATTTGCCAAACTTTTCTTTCTGAGTCAATTGGGTTCAAATTCCGTACTTAGCAAATTTTGCAAACATTAGCGGAACCTGTCGGTGTACATCTAATATATAAAGAAGATCATCATATTAAGATATGCAATTTGGTAAGATATGCAACTCAATACATTCAGTCGATACTTAAATACATTCAGTCGATACTTGTCCAATATCAACCAAACTTTACAGGACTAAGGGTGACACGACGAATGATAAAGTGACTTAATTTTCCTACCTCCCCAAAGGGGTTTTCAGTCTTGGATGAAATCTGCATTAAGGTGTATATCCGTGTTAAGAAAGCTAATCGTGGCATTTTCCCGTTTTCGCACTTCCAGTAACAAAAGTATTGTTGCGGTTTTGAGAAGCCCTCACTTGTAAATACTTGTAAATAATAACTCTTGTAAATATCCCATCATTTAATAAGGTCGCACCCATAGTTAGTCCATAAGCAACACGTAGGACACCATAGGACTTTCAGTTATTTCCTTAGTCTGTGTTTAGTTAAGGCTGTGTTCCCAATAGTTGAATCTGCGTTGCATTAATCAAATAAGATAGGCCCCATTTCGCTCATTTTGCACTCTCTCTCTCCAAATTGTATTACGCGCCTCTGCCAGCCGCAGCCGCCTCAGCGTTCGCTCCAAACGCCATTACGCACGCGGTCAAGCTTGGAGAAGAAGGGGGCGGTGCGCCAATAACGAGGCGTGGCCCTGTCAACGTTCCGTCAAGGGCGGAGCCGGTGAGCCCTCGCTACCCAATCAGGGCTGAGGTGAGCTCACTGGTGGGCATGGTTTGAGAGTGCGCGGCTTGATTTCTAAGCGGACTATATAAGCGCAAGCGCGGCACCTTTTCACGGAGAGAGGAGAGGAGAGGAGAGGGAGAGAGAGAGAGATGGCACACATATTACGTACGCCGCATCCCAGTCCCCCGATATATCTATAAGGTCCGGTCGCGCGCCAACGACAAGCAAAGCTGCCTGCCATTCTTCGCCGCGGACCCGGAGCCTGGAACCATCAGCTTGGACCTTCTCCTCCTACCACTACCATCCCGTGTGAGCCTGTCTGTTTGTCTTGGGGTTGTAAGTAAGACTGTTTAGATAAGCTTGCCCTGTGTCCTTTTGCTCTTGTATATTCCTTTCGGTTCTTCTTTTGGGTTTTTGTACATAATTAATAAACCCACTCTTTGTTCTTCTTATTTTCTGGGTTTTCTCTTATTCGATCGTTTGCGTCCTTTCTTTCAATTGAGTACCTGTGGCATGATAGGAACCGCTCAGGATCGGGTTTAGTTTTATTGTTAATGGCCCAAGTCGCGGCTCGCTTCGCTCGGCGTATCCATTAACGCTGCGGCTCGGGTGGGAGTTATCTCCTCGCTTACGGCCGGTGGTAGTACTTAGGTAATAAGACTAATTGGGCTTACAACCCTACTTACCACCAACCGGAAGTGATGTCATAGCTTCCAGGATTGGGGGACGGCCAGCTTACAAGACAAGGGGACTAACCCCCCATTGATAAGGGGAGAGCCGACCCCCGAATCCACAACAGTATTAACACTAATGATAATAGCATAATATTAATACTAATAATATCTGCTCTCCCCAAGGGGTTTTTCCTCCTTGGACAAATTCTGTGTTAACGTGAATAAATGGCTTATCATGCCATTCCATGGGACTAGCCTACCAGAGGTAAACAAAATATTATAAGAAACAAACACGCATGATTACCTTTTAAAGTTACTACTGCTGTTTAATATGAAACTGAAAGAAATCTGGAGGAATCCCAACATCCTTGTGGCATTATATATGCTTATCTCATCCACCACAGACTAAGGTACCAGAGCTTAGATCTACTGCAATCTATATACCCAAACAATATAGTAACATGATCCTTCCTGCAGCTTCCGTACGATGTGCGTGTACTCGTATATAAAGAATTGTTAACTCGAAACATATAGAATAAATGAGTGTCTCAATGCAATCTCTTTGCTTCCACTGTCACAGACAGCTTAGAGACTTAAAGTACTTCAAAAAAATTCAATACATTATTTGCTAACTAGTATCCCCACCCACGTCATACTATCCTGTTCAACTAAAGTATCAAATAAGCCCAGCTACGCTGTGAGAATTTAGGTCTCGTTTTGTTAGTTTATGCATTCAGATCCTGCAGGAACCAGTGCAACCAAACTGTGCATGCTCTTTTATCTCGAGGATGGTCGAGAGCTTTGTCTGGATTAAAAAAAAATTGACCCCAGATAACACCAGATAATTGTCATTCAGGTCTCGATTGGGTCTTGTGCTTATACACTGCCTGGGTTTTTTTTTTCCTGGGAGCAATAGTGTAATAATATATGTATTGTGAAGATGGTATGTTGAGGTTGTTGTGATTTATTGTCAACAGCACAAATTTAATCATCAGTGTTTATGCATACTCCTGTTATTACAAAGATTGCTTTACACAGGTTATTACAACACCTTCGTATTCAGGCCTCGAGTGAGAATGTTGCTTCTACACTGCCTGCATTTTTCCCGGTAGCGTTCGAGCAATATGTATTGTGAAGACCGTATGTTGAGGTTGTAGTGATATGTCATCAACAACACAAATTTAATTATTACTAGTACACCCGTTCCCTATGGGGGCAGGAGGAAGGGTCATTGCTCTCTGGGGTATTTCGATTACAGTACATCTAGGTTTGGGCCTCGAGAACATCGGGGTGTGTTCAATTACCAAGTCTCTTGTGGAGAGCTCGCCAAGTGTCTTAACCATTCAAGCAAGTACCTCATTCAAAACCATTGATAATTAATGAATGACTGGCTTGGCAAGCATCTAGCTAGAGTTTTCTCCCTTTCAGTCTCATGTTAAACAGCAGTAGCGACTGTTTCAAAAGGTAATCATACATGTTTGGGTTTTATATTTTTTCTTTTGGTAGGGATGCTCCCACAAAACGCCATGATAGGCTGTTTATACACGTTCACGCGGTGTTTGTTCAAGGAGGAAACACCCCTTCGGGAGGGAGGATATAATTAGTATTGACATTGTTTTGTAATAACATTAATATTATGCTATTATATTTAGTGTTGTCGTTACTTTTGTCATTAGAAGCGGCCTTGGAAAAATGCCACAATAAAGCTATCTTAATACGGATATACACCTTCACACGCAATCCCGTTGGCGGGGAAAACCACCTTTGGGGAGGGCGCAAAGGAGTTAAATTGGACCTCTCAAGTTTGTTTGTGATTGGATAAGTAACCATTGAAGGTATCGTGGTCAAAAACCCAGTCAGACAGAAACAGACAGGCACCAAATTGCGTATTTTATACGATAGCGTTTCACGTGTGCCTGTTACTTAAAGTGATTGATTTACACAGGTTTATTATAATACCACCGTGTTCAGGCATTGAGCGAGTATGTTGCTTATACACTGCCTGGGTTTTTCCCGGGAGCGATCGAGTAATACGTATTGTGAAGATCGTATTTCGTGATTTGTTGTCAACACAAATTTAATAATCATAGTGCTTATTGAATTAATAATTCATTACTAAATTAAATTAAAATTAAATAGCATTAATAACTTAAATTTAATAATCCCGGTGTGTACCCCGGTTTAGAATAGGTACACCGTATCCCTGCGTGTCGTAAGAGGCGACTAAAAGGGTTGGCGTCAGGAAGGGCATCCAGCCAGAAAAACATTGCCTCAAAAAGAGAACCATGACAATTACAACTACATATGGGCAGGGTACAGCACGAAGTACCCCATGGGGAACCCCACTCCCTCTTGTCAAAACTCAAGGTGGGGAACCCGATCGAAGCAAGGGTGGAAATCACTCCATTTATGATGATGAAACGTCTGATGCCCAAAGTGGAGAACGGTTTCTGAGGTTTGGGACATGGAATGTAGGGACAATGACAGGGAGATCAGGAGAAGTGGTGGAAGTATTGGTCAGAAGAAGAGTGGACATATGTTGCGTGCAAGAGACAAGATGGAAGGGAAGTGGTGTGAGAATGGTGAAGGGTAGGCAGCGACAGAAATACAAGTTTGTGTGGCAAGGGTGCACGGAGGGCGTGCATGGCGTTGGTGTCCTGTTTTCTGAGGAGTTTGTAGACAGTGTGGTGAGTGTGACTAGAGTGAGTGATAGGTTGATGATGGTGAAAATGATAATTGGAAAGCTCTTGGTGAACGTCATCTCGGGATATGCTCCGCAGGTTGGTCGGAGCGATGAAGAGGACAAGTTCTGGTGTGCAATAGAGAAGCTGATGGAAAATGTGAAAGATGAGGAAGTTGTTGTGGTAAGAGGAGACCTAAATGGACATGTGGGAAGGAGTATGGACGGTTTTGACTGAGTTCATGGGGGTTACGGATATGGTGAGAGAAATGGAGAAGGTGAACGGATTTTGGAGTTTGCTGATGGAGCCGATTTGTTGATTTGTAATACTCAGTTCCAGAAAGAGGATAATAAGCATGTTACATACACGTCAGATGGGTCGACGACAACCATTGACGACCTGATGGTGCGGTGCGTAGGCGAGATAGGCGGCACCTCCGGGACACAAAGGTGATCCCGGGGGAGGAGGCTGTTTCACAGCACTACTTGGTTGTCTGCAACACAAGGGTGAAAGGTGCGAGGAGAGCTCGGCGGGTGAAGTACGAACCGAGAATGAAGGTGTGGAGGTTGAAAGAGGTGACAGTTAGGGAGGCATTAAAAGAGAGGCTGAGTAGGGTAGAGGATGATGTGGTCGAGCTTGAAAGTGGTTGGATGTCAATGAAAGATAGTCTGTTGGGAGCCGTTGTTGAGGTATGTGGATGGACAAAAGGACCACCGAGGCACTCGGAAACATGGTGGTGGGATGATGAAGTTCGAAAGAGGATTGACGAGAAGAGGAAGAAGTTCAAGGAGTGGCAGAAGGCGAATGGTACGGGGGCAGAAAAAGCAGAGCATGAAAGTTATAAGGCAGCCAAGAAGGCTGCAAAGAAAGAGGTAGCAAAGGCGCAGGAGGCATGGAGGAAAATGTTCGGAGAACGCTTGGATTCAGAAGAGGGTCAGAGAGCGGTATTCAGGATTGCAAAGCAGATAGCAAAAGAGAGGTGTGATGTTATGGGAGTGAGTTGCTTGAAGGATGAAGTGGGACAAATCGTTGTGGACCCAGATGGAATTAAAGGAAGATGGAAGAGATGTATGGAAATGCTGTTGAATGCAGAGAATGAATGGGATGGCAACATAGAGAGTAACCCAGTTTTAGGACCGACAGAGAAGATAACTGAGAAGGAAGTTGAGGAAGCGATAAAAGCAATGAAGAGTAGAAAAGCGGGAGGGCCGAAGGGAGTTGTGGGAGATATGTTGAAGGCAGCAGGAAGTTGGGGTGTGAAGAGTATGACAGAGATCTGTAATCTGGTGGTGAAAGAAGGCCGCATTCCAGTGGATTGGGAACTGAGTACCCTCGTCCCTCTATACAAGGGGAAAGGTGACTCTCTGGACTGTGGCTCGTATCGAGCGATAAAGTTATTGGAGCATGGAATGAAGGTATTGGAAAGGGTGTTGGAGAGGAGGATAATGAAGAAAGTTAAGATTGATGAAATTCAGTTTGGATTTATGCCAGGAAGAGGAACGACAGACATGCTTTTTATTGTAAGGCATTTGCAGGAGAAGCACATGGAGAAGTAGGAAGAAGTTGTTTCTTGGGTTTGTTGATCTGGAGAAAGCATTCGATAGGGTTCCATGCGAAGTAGTGACATGGGCATTGAGGAAGTTAGGAGTGGATGAATGGTTGATCAGAGTAGTGATGGCAATGTACAAAAGAGCGCACACAGCTGCAAGGACGAAGGACGGGAACAGTGGTGAGTTTGAGGTCAAGGTGGGAGGGCATCAGGGGTCGGTACTAAGTCCACTACTATTTGTAGCTGTGATGGAGGTGCTATCTCAGAACGTAAAGGAGGGTTTACCGTGGGAGTTGTTGTATGCAGATGATCTGGTGTTGAATGCGGAAAGTATGGATGGACTGAAGGAAAATATGAACAAGTGGAAGGAATGTATGGAGACAAAAGGTCTGAAGGTGAATATCAGAAAGACGAAGGTAATGGCAAGTGGTAAAGCATGTGGTGAGGTGGAAAGAACTGGGAAGTGGCCATGTGCTATGTGCAGGAAGGGTGTCGGAGTGAACTCCATTCAATGTACAATGTGCACTGAGTGGGTTCATCAAAAATGTAGTGGTCTGAGAGGGTCATTAACCAGTGTGGCAGCTACACTCAAATGTAAGGTGTGCACAGAGGGAGCTGCAGATGGAGGAAATGTTGAGTTGGATCTTGGAGACGGCGTGAAGCTGGAAGGTGTGAAAACATTTTGCTACCTTGGAGATGTGCTGAATGGAGACGGTGGATCAGACTCGGCAACGGTTGCTCGAGTGAGATGTGCATGGAAGAAGTTTCGGGAACTGAGTGGCGTGCTGATGAGGAGGGGAGTGTCGTTGAAGCTGAAGGGAAAGGTGTATGCTGCATGTGTGAGAAGTGTTATGATTTATGGGAGCGAGACATGGGTAATGAACGTAGAGCAGAAACGAAGGCTGGAAAGGGTGGAAATGCGAATGGTTCGACGGATGTGTGGAGTATCGTTGAGAGAGAGGAAGACAAATGATGAATTGCGAAAGACGATGGGAATAGAGCCTGTGATTGATGCTGTTATGAGGAACAGGTTGAGATGGTTTGGTCATGTGTTAAGGATGAAAGTGACTGGTTGAGAAGAGTGATGGAAATGAATGTAGAAGGAAGTAGAGGACGGGGAAGACCGAGAAAAACTTGGCTAAAGATGGTGGAAGAAGAAATGCGGGCAAGGGGTGCGTGCGGGCAAGAGCAGGGATTATGATAACAAGGAGAGATGCAGAAAATAGGGCAAAATGGAGAAGATTGTCATGGGGACCGCAAGGCTAACCCCCGCTCCAGCAGGGAAAACGGCCTTTAAAATGCATGTTGTTGTTGTTGTTGTTGTATAGTGCTTCCACGTGCGCCTGGTATTGAAAAGTTTCCTTGACAGGTTTGTTATAACACCTGCATGTTCAGGCATCGAGTGAGTATGTTGCTTATACACTGCCTGGGTTTTTCTCCCGGGAGCAATTGAGTAATATGTTTCATGAAGATCAGTAACTTATACAAAACCTTTAGACGAAACCATAAAACCACCTGTTCCACAATTTGTCATTCAGGAAATAGTTAAAACACATACGTCATTGAATTTCTTCGGGCAACACCGGTTACTTCAGCTATTGTAACATATATATATACATATATATACACAAACGAGAGGACAACATAAAATGACGAACAATCTACTGTGTTCGATGAAATAGAATAAAGTGACAATTGCAGAAATAACCAGAACACCGGAATTGTGGCATTGTCAGTAGTTAATATTCAATTGTTCAGCTACATATGCTGTACAATGAATGAGCCGTTTATTTTCCATACACTGTCTCGTGTCTGCACAAGCAGGGGGATCAAGTAGAAATAAATCACAATTTACATACATGTGTGTGACACAATCGCAATACTGTACATGTGTTTTATAACAGAGCCACACTCACCCGAAGATCCCCGGGACACAAACACGACCTTCGATTCCTTCCGGACAGAACCCACGAGTCGTTGAACAACACAATCCTGTGACGTACACCTTAACCCGTACGTGGCACGATGTCTGAAGCTGCGGCAGCGTTTACGTAACTGCGTCAAGAACGAATGTATCATGCCTACCCCAGGAAAAAAATATTTCGATTGGACTCGTCATTTTGAAATTCTTCTATAAAATCTAAGACGAGCTTTACTGAAGGTAAGAACGAGGTATCGTATATAGCTGACGTAATTTTAACCTTCGATTGCATCGTTCAAAAAAAAACATAGGGAATGATACACCGCCTAAGTGATATGTAAGTGATTTTCAATAGTTTCAATTATTATTATTATGCCATTGCAGTAAAATGTGTAAGAATACAAGAACGTTGGTGTTTCTTGTGCTGTTTCTGTTATTAACGAAATCAATTGAGGTCTTTCTGAAGAATCATAAATAGTGTGCTGACTAAATAAAGACAATGTCGGAGGTCACGATCATTGTCAACAATGTCGATTTCTCGCTCAGTTCACGGTGTACACGCCGTGCACGATCTGAAGACTGAATCGCAAGTGATATGACCAAAGGTGAACATCCTTGTACTCGAATCTGTGTCTCATGGTTAGAACTTAAAACGTCCACTCTATCTCATGGTTAGAACTTAAAACGTCCACTCTACACTAAGGCTGGGGCTGAGGTCGGTGGTTCGAATCCCAGATCCGTAGTCATACCAAACCAAACGCTTTAAAACTGTACGTTGTGGCGGACACGAAAGCCCACTGGTGTGGTGACATCATTCCGCGCATCCAAGTGGGCGGCGGCCACGCCCGAGGGGTAGGCGTGGCCTCAGGATATACACTGGGCGCGCAGCCCGGAGCGCGCCAGTGCTACAGTGACCTCTTGTCAATAAAGACTCTTTTGTTTAACCGCGTTGTCCGCTTCCTCCTTGGTAGCAAGTCGCGCGCGTAGCACCGCGCTTCATTGGTGACTCCGACATTTGGTCAGCCGTCACTGACCACCCGAAACCGCCACAGCCATGGCAACCAACGCGGTAGCGATAAAGCTCCCCGAGTTCTGGGAAGCTCAGGCGGAGATCTGGTTCCTGCAGGCCGAAGCCCAGTTCAGGCTTTGACGCATCACGGCGGACGAGACACGCTACTGCCACGTGGTCGCCTCCCTCGGGGCCGGCGCGGCCGCCCGCGTCGTGTCGGTCCTGAGGAACCCACCGGCCCACGACAAGTACGAGGCGATCAAGCGCCTCCTCCTCGCCACGTTCGGCCTCACAGTGGACGCACGGGCCGATCGCCTCTTGGACCTCCTCGAGCTTGGTGACACGCGACCGTCGGTCCGAATGGACCATATGCTGTCGCTCATGGGCGACGAAACCCCGAACGCTCTATTCCGGGCGTTATTTCGACGCCAGCTGCCGGCACGAGTCCGCCTCGCGTTGGCCGGTTCCGCGACGACGGAACCCCGTGCGTTCGCGGCCGAGGCCGACAAGTTCTACGTGGCTTTGGACACGCAGGCGAGTTTCGGTGCGGCCGTAGCGGCTCCCGAGCCCGAACCTCCTGCGGGTGCCCACCCCTGCTCCGAGGGGCGCATCGTGGCGGCCGCCACGCCCCGCCCATCACCACCTCGGGCGGCCTCGCCCCATCGTGCCCGCGGGCTGGCAGCGCCGGATTTTCGACTCCATCCACGGCCTGTCCCACCCGGGCACGAGGGCCTCCCAGAGGTTGATCGCCGACAAGTTTGTCTGGCATGGCCTCCGGAAGGCCGTCCGCGGCTGGGCCAGGAGGTGCCTCGCGTGCCAGCGCGCGAAGGTGCACCGACACACCCAGGCCCCATTGGCCCCGTTTGCGGTGCCGGAACGTCGGTTTGACCACGTTCACGTGGACCTGGTGGGACCTCTGCCCCCCTCGTGGGGTTTCACCCACGTCCTGACCATGATGGACCGCACCACCCGGTGGCCGGAGGCCGTGCCTTTGGCGTCAACGACGGCGGCGGACGTCGCGCAGGCGTTCATCGCCACCTGGGTCGCCCGGTTCGGCGCCCTCTCAGACATCTCGTCCGACCGCGGCCCCCAGTTCACCTCGGAGCTCTGGGGGCGGTCGCGCGGGGGCTCGGGGTCCAGCTGCACCGCACCACGGCCGACCACCCCCAGGCTAACGGCCTGTGCGAGCGGTTCCACCGCTTGTTGAAGGCCGCGCTCCGGGCCACCCTCCGCGACGGCGGCTGGGTCGACAGGATCCACTGGGTCTTGCTGGGCCTCCGGACGGCGCCCAAGGAGGACCTGCGCGCATCCGCGGCGGAGTTGGTCTTTGGACAACCGCTGCGGGTGCCGGGCGAGTTCCTCCCCGACCCCACGGCACCTTGGTCCACGGCGCAGGAGTGCTCCGTGCTGCAGGAGACCGCCCGGAGGTTCGTCCCGGTGCCGACGGCGCACCACGGGCACCCACCCACGCACGTCGCCCCGGAGCTTCGCACCGTGGAGTATGTCTTCGTCCGGCACGACGCCCACCGGACACCACTGCGGCCCCCGTACGACGGGCCTTTCCGCGTGCTGGAGACCGGGGTGAAATACTTCACCTTGGACATCGGCGGTACTCCCGACCACGTCTCGGTGGATCGACTCAAGCCGGCCCACCTCGACGTGGACCACCCACCGCCGGTGGCTCGGCCCCCGCGTCGGGGCCGCCCCCCGGCGGGCGGACCCCCGGCACCGCCCAGCACCGCCGGCATGCCGCCCCCCGGTCCGGCACCCATCCCGGGTACAGCCGGGGGCATCCCAGCTGGCATCCCTGCACCCCGGACGCCGCCGGTCGCCAAAGGGCGCTTCGGCCGGGTCATCCGTTTGCCCCGCAAACTGGCCCTCCAGGTGCGCGGGAATTCTGGGGGGGCGCGTGTGGCGGACACGAAAGCCCACTGGCGTGGTGACATCATTCCGTGCACCAAGTGGGCGGCGGCCACGCCCGAGGGGTAGGCGTGGCCTCAGGATATACACTGGGTGCGCAGCCCGGAGCGCGCCAGTGCTACAGTGACTTCTTGTCAATAAAGACTCTTTTGTTTAACCGCGTTGTCTGCTTCCTCCTTGGTAGCAAGTCGCGCGCGTAGCACCGCACTTCAATGTGATGCTTCCTCGTTTGACTCTCAGCCTCTTCCACCGTCGAAGTTCTTTGTAAGCGAACTAATCATATTACAAAGTCGGACAAATTCGGAGACGAGCTCCGTCCGACCGACCGATATGATATGAATACTATGCCCATCCATGTGATGTAAACATGTGTAAAACTGAATGTACCATATGCCATTCTAAAATACTGTTTTCTCTTTTGCAGATCTAAAACTCCCCTCACATCGGCCTTACGGGGTCGTTACGACGTTTACGGCGGCGTTGCGGCGAAAAAATTGTGCACAACCGGGAGCATTCCTTGTGGCACCTGGGACATCCTCAACGCTTCCTGGAGCATTCGTATGGATCCTTAAGCGTCCGGGAGGGGTCGTAATTTCTTACGAGAGTTTTGGTCCAGACCAAAACTCTCGTAAGAAAATTACGGCAGTGCTACGGAAATCTAGACCGCAACTCCTCCTCAACGCTTCCGCAACTGCCGTAACACCACCGTAAGACTCTGCAAGGCCATCTTAACCATCCGCAAGGATTCTCCCTCTCCTTGGACTCTCTGGGCAGCGGGTGCTCCATTCATGGCTCTCCTGGATAGGTCTTGCCCCCTTGTAAGTCAGCAGCAGAATGAGGGGAGAGCGGGGGGGGGCCCCCCGTTTTTATATTCTGGGCCGGGAACCGTAAGGAACCGCAAGCAAACGTAGAGGCACCGTATCTCCACCGTGTATATCCGCAACGAAGCCGTAGCAGCCCGTACTAAACCGTAATAAACCGCTGTGAATCGGTCACGGTCAAGCAAAATCCTCTCCCCGGTGTTCACGATTTTGCTCAAAAAATCGCAACGCTGCCGTAGAAAGAACATCCGTGGACGACCGTGGACGTCCATAAAAAAACATTTTTTGGTGTGAGGTACCCTTAAGATGGACAGTCCTGTATGACATGGGAGCGTATCTCTCAACCATGATAGCAAACGTGATGTCAAGAGAACGTTGGAACAAATCAATCACACCCTGTGTATCACATCATTCACATGCCAAGGAGAAGATGCAAAGAATATGTTGAACGTTACTCCGGAGAGCTTGCCAATGCTCCACACCGCAATGGAAGGAGGATGTGCCGAAACAGCTGGACGGTTACAATAGCTAATCAAAACAACTTGTTGCATGACAAGTCCCCAAAATAGCAGAGAAATTGCAGGAGCAGGTACTTCTTGAAAAAGAGTGACCCTTGCTGAAAAAGGAGGATGGGAAATGTATCACCAAATCGGGAAAACGATCAAGTGTTTCTCAAGCAACAACAAGATGTAAGTAGCCTCAATATGAAGCAAAGACAATGAGTGTTATTTGCCACAAAATTTGGCATAGAGGACACAAGTCACCCAACGAATTTCTGGGAAAGGGCATCACGTGCTTTCTCATGACATTTGTTGCCATAGACATTGTGTCAATGAAGTCAACAATACTGAAGGAGCTGTGCTCCAACTCGAATCGAAAGAATGGACGCGACAAAAAGCTGGAATTCGTCCGAGTTTCTTTATTGCATCAAATCAACTCGGGTACTCTGAAAAGACCGTTTATCGGGCAGCATTATATACAAGCACTCGAATATCTCATGCCGAAGCGTTTGCCCTTAAAAGGCGCGACTGGGTGTGTCCGGGAGACCTGGGCGAGTCTGGACATGCCCGGGAACGGCGAGACTGGGTGTCGCCGAACGGGCCGGGCGAGTCCGGGAAAGGCGTGTCCGGGCATGCCCGGGAAAGGCGAGACTGAGCGTCTCCGGGCGGTCTGGGCGAGCCCGGCACAGCGATCGCTCCGTGGTTGCGTCCTCGGCAGGTGTAACGCGATTGTGTATGTTCAGCGGCAACCGCTACACACGCCCCCCCCCCCCCGAATCGACTTGCACCGGCAGGGTCAATTTAAGGGGGGTCCTGATGACCCGGCCGAAGCGACCCCTGGAGGGTCGTGGGGGGGGGGGCGGTGTGGGGGTGGGTGGTCGAGCGGGAGGCACCGTGGACGGGGGGCGGCCTCACCGCGGAGGAAGGGCCAACCGAGGTGGTTGGTCGATGTCCACGTGCGCCGGCTTGAGGCGGTCCACCGAAATCCGGTCCGACCTGCCGCCGACGTCGATGACGAAGGACTTGTCGTCCCGTCACAGGACCCGGAAGGGTCCGTCGTACGGCGGCCTAAGTGGCCCCCGGTGTGCGTCATGACGCACGAAAACGTACTCCGCTGTGCGAAGCGATGGGGGGACGTAGGCCTGGGGGTCACCGTGGTGGGACGTTGGCACGGGGGCAAACCGTCGGGCAGTCTCCTGGAGGTCCGAGCGCTGGCGAGCTGCGGACCAGGGACTGGTGGCATCGGGCACGAATTCGCCCGGGACGCGTAGCAGCTGGCCGTAGACCAGCTCAGCGGTGGACGCCCGGAGGTTCTCCTTGGGGGCCGTGCGGAGGCCCAAAAGGACCCACGGTAGCCGGTCGGTCCAGCCGCCGTCCTGAAGGCTGGCCATGAGCGCGGCCTTCATGGAACGGTGGAACCGCTCGCACAACCCGTTGGCTTGGGGGTGGTAGGCCGTGGTACGGTGGAGCCTGACCCCCAGGTTGCGGGCGACCGCGCCCCACAGCTCGGAGGTGAACTGCGGCCTGCGGTCCGAAGAGATGTCCGCCGGTGCGCCGAAACGGGCGACCCAGGTGGCGATGAAAGCCTGCGCCACGTCGGCGGTGGTGGTGGAGATGAGGGGAACGGCCTCCGGCCACCTGGTGGTCCTGTCCACCATGGTGAGCAGGTGTGTGAAACCCCGTGATGGGGGGAGGGGGCCCACCAGGTCCACGTTGACGTGGTCGAAACGCCGTTCGGGCACGTTGAAAGGTGCCAGCGGGGCCTGGGTGTGTCGGTGGACCTTGGCCTGTTGGCAGGCCGTGCAGGTGCTGGTCCAATCGCGGACATCCCGTCGAAGGCCGTGCCAGACGAATCGCGCCGACACCAGCTTCTGGGAAGCTTTCCGGCCCAGGTGGGAAAGGCCGTGGAGGGAGGCGAAGATGCGGCGTTGCCAGGTAACGGGCACGATGGGGCGAGGCTGGCCTTGGGAGACGTCGCAGAGCAGGACAGTGTCCGTGAAGGGGACGTCGGCCAGGCGGAGGCCCGTGCCCGCCGCCCGGAGGGCTTGCACCATGGTGTCGGTGGTCTGGTCAGCCGCCATAAGCGCAAAGTCCACGCCGAGGTGGACCGCGTTCGCGCTGGCCCGAGAAAGACAGTCGGCCATGGCGTTGTCTTTGCCGGCGACGTGCCGGATGTCCGTGGTAAACTCCGACATGGTGGAGAGGTGGTGCTCTGGCGGGCCGACCACGGCTCCGTGACTTTGGCCATTGCGTAAACCAACGGCTTGTGGTCGACGAAAGCCGTGAAGGGTCGGCCCTCCAGGAGGTGGCGGAAATGGCGAACGGCCAGGTGTAGACCGAGGAGCTCGCGGTCAAACGTGCTATATTTGAGCTCGTTCGGCCGGAGTTGCCGGCTGAAAAAAGCGAGTGGCTGCCAAATGCCGTTCACCCATTGCTCATGTACGGCGCCCACCGCGTAGTCGGAGGCATCCGTGGTGAGGGCGATGGGAGCGTTGAGCACCGGGTGAGCGAGCAGTGTTGCGTCGGCGAGGGCCCGCTTTGAGCTTGTAAATGCCGCGTCCATGGCTGCAGACCAGACGACGTCGTGTTTGGCCGGCTTGCCCCGGAGGGCTTCGTAGAGGGGCCGCATGAGCTGAGCAGCGCGGCGCACGAAGCGGTGATAGAAATTCACCATTCCGAGGAACTCCTGCAGGGCCTTGATGGAGCGGGGACGCGGCAACGCGGTGATGGCCTCGACCTTGGTAGGCAGCGGCACGGCCCCGTTCTTGGTGATGTGGTGGCCCAAAAAATCAACGGCCGTCGTGCCGAAGTGGCATTTGGCCGGGTTGACGATTAGGCCGTGCTCGCTGAGGCGCCCGAACAGTGTTCGGAGGTGGAGGAGGTGCTCGGCCCGGGACGCGCTGGCGACGAGGATGTCGTCCAGGTAGACGAAGAGGAACGGCAGGTCGCGCAGCACGCCGTTCATCAAGCGCTGGAACGCCTGAGCCGCGTTCTTGAGGCCAAGTGGCATTCGAAGGAATTCGAATCAGCCGAACGGCGTGATGACGGCCGTTTTTGGGACGTCGGCCGGCCTGACAGGTACGTGGTGGTATTCCCGTATCAAATCGATCTTCGAAAAAATGACCCGTCCTGCCAGACGGGCGGAGAAGTTTTGAATGTGCCTGATCGGATACCTGTCGGGGGTGGTAACATCGTTAAGGCGGCGGTAGTCGCCACATAGGCGCCAGCCGCTCCCCGGCTTTGGTACGATGTGTAGTGGCGAAGCCCACGCGCTATCGGAGCGCCGCACGATGCCGAGGTGTTCCAAAGCGTCGAACTCGGCTTTGGCCACGGCGAGCTTGGCTGGGTCGAGGCGGCGGGCTCTGGCGTAAACCGGCGGGCCCATAGTTGGTATGTGGTGCTCGATACCATGTCGTACCGCGATGGCCGAAAACGTCGGCCGCGTGAGGGCCGGGAACTCTGCGAGCAGGCGAGCAAACTCGTTCGCCGCCGGGAGGGCGCATGCTAGCTCGGTCGGCGCGGAGCTGCTCAATGTGCATGCCAGGGAGCTGAAGGTCTCGGCGTTGACGAGGCGACGCAGTTTGACATCAACCAGCAGCCCGTGTGTGCAGAGGAAGTCGGCGCCCAGCAGAGCCATGGGCACGCTTGCGGTCACAAAAGTCCAATGAAAGCGCTGGCTGCCGAAGCAGAGGGTGACGTTGCGCGGGCCGAAGGTGTGGATGGCCGATCCATTGGCCACCACCAAGGAGGGGCTGCAAACTGCGGACTGCCTGTCCTGATCGGAGGCGGGTATGACGCTCAGTTGGGCGCCGGTGTCACACAGGAAGTGCCGTCCGGACGCTTTGTCCCTGATAAAAAGTAAGTTGCCCGTGTGGCCGGCGCTCATGGCTGGTAAAGAACGCCGGCCCGGCCGTTTCCGGACTTGCCGAAAGTGCAGGGGGGTCGGCATGTCCGGGCCTTTTGTCCAAACCTGGCATGGTAGTAACACCATGCCTGGTCAGGTGTAGGCCCTGGTCGTCTTGTTGGAGGCGGTCGGCGCGGCGTAGCGGCCGCCAATTGCGCCGGCAGTTCGGCCGCCGACCGTGCCGGGTGCTCGGGCGCCATGGGCATTGCTTCGGACGGCGGCGGCCTCCAGGTCGCTGCCCCGATGTGTTGGCCTGCCGAGGAGATCTTGTCGGCTTCCCTGGTGAGGGCGCGGGGATCCGTGATCTGCGTGCTTGCCAGGGCGAGGCGTACCTGGCTAGGCAGCTGACGGAGGAACAGCTCTTGAAAAAGAAAATCCGGGGCGTGCTCCCCGAGCAACGAGAGCATGTAATCCATTCGCTCGGACGGGCGCGTGTCGCCGAGCTCAGGCAGGTCGAGCAGGCGCAGTGCGCGTTCCGCCGATGAGAGGGCGAAAGCGTCGAGGAGGAGCTTCTTGATCGCGCCGCACTTGTCAGCGGCTGGCTGGTGCTGGAGGAGGCTGAGGGCGCGGGCCGCGGTGGCTGAGCCGAGTGCTGCTACCACATGATGGAAGCGGGTGTCGTCGGCGGTGATGCCTCACAGGGCGAACTGGGAGTCCGCCTGGGTGAACCAAACCGCCACGTGAGCCTCCCAGAAGGTAGGCAGTTTGAGGACAACTGCCGTGTCCATGTCGGTAGGTCACCAATGAAGGAGCTGTGCTCCAACTCGAATCGAAAGAATGGACGCGACAAAAAGCTGGAATTCGTCCGAGTTTCTTTATTGCATCAAATCAACTCGGGTACTCTGAAAAGCCCGTTTATCGGGCAGCATTATAAACAAGCACTCGAATATCTCATGCCGGAGAGTTTGCCCTTAAAAGGCGCGACTGGGCGTGTCCGGGAGACCTGGGCGAGTCTGGACATACCTGGGAACGGCGAGACTGGGTGTCGCCGGACGGGCCGGGCGTGCCTGGACATGCCCGGGAACGGCGAGACTGGGTGTCGCCGGACGGGCCGGGCGAGTCCGGGCATGCCTGGGCAAGGCGAGACTGAGCGTCTCCGGGCGGTCTGGGCGAGCCCGGCACAGCGATCGCTCCGTGGTTGCGTCCTCGGCAGGTGTAACGCGATTGTGTATGTTCAGCGGCAACCGCTACAATACTAGAGCCGCTACAATACTAGAGTTGTTCAGCGGCAACCGCTACAAAATAAACTAGAGCGGCACTCAGTAGAGAACATACCTCCGCCACGTGAACAGTTTACGGTTTGTATCCCAGAGTAGACGAGAAAATCACAATACAGAATCACATTGAATCAAAATCATCCGTCCACAACTTTTTGAGATATCCTGCTATGTATCGTTTTTGGCCCTATCTCCCAATGGTGAAGAATCACTGAAAAACCGGATCTTCGCCAAAATTAAATCGTCCTTGTCACACACACAACCAGTCCACCAAGTTTTGTCCAAATCCGTCCACAACCTTTTGAGATATCCGCGATGTAACGTTTTGTCCCCCGTCGCAACGCGGAGCGAAAGGGGGACTATGGTTTTCTCCTCCTTCCGTGTGTCTGTCCGTCCGTCCTTGCGTGCGTACGTGTGTGCGTGCGTGCGTGCGTAAGCAAAGGACCGCATTCGAATTTGGTGTGTGGGTGCAACCCACGTCAAAATCCAAGATGGCCGCCGCCATGTATGTCTGATGCCATGTATGTCTGAACCTTGTGAGCGGAATATCTTGAAAAATAAGCGCAGTACCAACTTCTAATCTGGTGTGTGGGTGTATCTAGGAAAAAGGAAGAACCCTATTGAAAATTGGGCGCCACGTCAAAATCCAAGATGGCCGCCGCCATGTATGTCTGACGCCATGTATGTCTGAACTTTGTGAGCGGAATATCTTGAAAAATAAGCGAAGTACCAACTTCTAATCTGGTGTGTGGGTGTATCTAGGCATAAGGACGAACGCTATTGAAAATTGGGTCGCCACATCAAAATCCAAGATGGCCGCCGCCATGTATGTCTGAACCTTGTGAGCGGAATATCTTGAAAAATAAGCGAAGTACCAACTTCTAATCTGGTGTGTGGGTGTACCTCGACATAAGGAAGAACGCTATTGAAAATTGGGTCGCCCCGTCAAAATCCAAGATGGCCGCCACCAATATATATGGCTGAACCTTGTGAGCGAAATATCGTGAAAAATGAACGAACTACTAACGTCTAATCTGGTGTGTGAGTGTATCTAGGCATAAGGAAGAACGCTATTCAAAAGTGGGTCGCCACGTCAAAATCCAAGATGGCCACCACCATATATATGTCTGAACCTTGTGAGCGTAATATCTTGAAAAATAAACGAACTACTAACTTCTAATCTGGTGTGTGGCTGTATCTACGCATAAGGGAGAACGCTATTGAAAATTGGGTCGACACGTCAAAATCCAAGATGGCCGCCTTGCGTCTCCCACTTTGTCAACTCACATCACTTCACCGACGGGGGACCTAGGCGTAACGCTTGTCATCATTATTAGCGCTGAGGAAGCGCCTCTAGCGAATGACTTCCAGCCAGTGTAACGCGAATTCCTGTCACAGGAATTCTGAGATCATATAAGTGTGACGTGGCAGTTCCTGATTGGTTCGTGTTGGGGAACCCCTTCTCGCTGCCGACGTGACGTAAATTCGCGCACGCGCACTGGTGAAGCGCGAGATTCGGCCCAAGGTTCTTATTATTATTATTATTATTTTTGTATACAAGATCGAGGCTCGAACCATGATCGAGGCTCGAAATTCCATGCCCGAACCTCAGCGCAATCCAAGAGGATTCACTTGTTATTACAGGTAAGTTACATGATCTTAATAACTCAAAAGAAAATAACTTTATTTATGTTCGTAATACAGGAAAATAAGCCCGGTGTTGGCTTCATGGTTAAAGTGGCTGATTTAAGATCTTCGGGTCTTGAGTTTGAGCCCCTGTCATGCTGTTAACAAAAGGTGGGTTGACTTACTCTTCTTCATCCGCAGTTAATTACTGTATTCTTATTTAACGAGAACAATTATTTTCCCACGTTATTGTGGGGTTAGTCGAGGGAAGCTTGGCTTCCCCCAAGTCTTTCACGAACCGGCTGGCCAGGCCTGACGTTCGACTAAGTTTAGGGTTAAACTAAGTTTAGTTTGTAATTTGTTCAGGTTCAGGGTATCGGTGATAGCTCGCATACTCTTCGTGAAGGACACCGTGGGATCTTTAACGTCCACCAACTAATGTCGGCACATGGGACGCTCAGTTTAACGTCCATCCGAGGGACGTCACACACATCGATGAATCAATCACCCTGCCTGCGAAGCATCAGGATGACAGTTTACAGCTGGGTCGGGATTCGAACCCAGTGTCGACAGTTTCGATCAGGCGAGTGTGCGTACCTCAAACCCATCCGACCAGCCCAATTCCTAAATCGTTTCCAGTTCAAAGGAAAAGTTTCATTTTGGGAACGCTGTTTCCTGTTTGTTCGTCATCGACGGGTTGACGTGTGGACGTAGCGTACTGGACTAGCTCCGTGTGGGCGGAGCGTACTGGGCGGGATCAGTGCTACGTGTGGGCGGAGCGTAACGGGCTGGCTCTGTGTGGGCGGAGCGTACAGGACTGGCTACGTATGGGCGGAGCGTACAGGGCTGGCTACGTGTGGGCGGAGCGTACCAGGCGGGCTCGAGAGTCGAGTCCAAGAGACGGATGTCTCGAAACAGGAAATTTTCCTTCAGGAAGTCGTCCATTGCAGTTGTTTTGGAGTCGCTCGAGTGAACTTCGCGGCCGGCATTTGAATTGACACTGGAATTCCTTTCCTGGGTGAGATCTTCTTGAGACGCACTTTCCCACTGCTGCCGGATTTTGGTGCTTTTTGACCTATTGCTAATGGTATTATCTCCCTGAGCCGGTTTTCGTACCGGCTTTGTTTCCCCGGGGCACCTTGTGAATGCAGTGATTATGTGCGGTGTATAGAATCGTAGAGGCATGTTGTGATATTTGTAAGTTATCAGCCAGACGACTGCATGAAGTACGTGAAGTGTGTGGATTAATATTAAAAACATTATTTATATTATCCGCTCGTGCAGAAATACTTTAATAATTTTCAATTCTGGTCCACTTGCGATCCATGTTTTATACTTATAGGCCTAATAGTAATAGTAGTAATACTGTAGCCTACCTGTAATTCTAATTGAAGCCGGCGGCAGTTCGTATCACTCGCTTTAATTGTGTTTATTTCTACGGTGGGTCCTTTATTTCATTATATAGTTTATCCAGAGCAAGCCTGCTTTAGATGTCTTGCTGTGATGACCTAATTTGATTCTGAGTTCGTTTTCATCAAGAAATCAATGCTTTTGGATCATGACGTCATGACGCACGGTAGGTAGTGCAGCGATCTTCTTTTACGCAGGGAGATGCGCGCACGTGGTCACAACCGCATACTTGAACAGCCCAACATTCCCTATTGGTGGTGTCAGCCGGCGAACGTTATTGGTCCAAGATTCCTTTTACCCACCAGCTGGGCAGGCTTCAGCTGATTTGGCAGGAATTTGTTCAGTATTCCTGTGGCTGCTGGTTGCATCATTTCCTGTAAGCGTGGCTGTGCCGCTGATGCAGTGCCCCCGTTACCAGCAAGTTGGTACTCATTTTGCAGACCTCGGAAGGATGACGGGCTGAGTCAACCAACCTGGTGTTATTTCAACGGCACGACAGTGACTTGAACTCAAGACCCGAAGATCTTAAGCCAGCCGCCTGAACCGCTAAGCCAACCCCAGGCATAGGATGTTAGTGATGACTGGCCTCCTCTTTGCGAAAGATGCTGTGGGATCTTTAACATCCACCGACTAATGCTGGCAGATTGGACACTGAGAATAGAGAAGGGAATACGATTTGTGTGTACAACTATAGAATACGAAGGGTGGTGCGTGCACACATTGATGTCGCCCTGACTCTGAAACACCAAGGGCACATACCTCGATGCTATCCTGCCAGTCCAAGCTACTGCAGCAAGAGTGGTGACGTTTGCCCTATATTTAAGGCTTCAGGATGTGCTTCTGCCACAAAAGAACATCTAACGATGACACGCTGTCAATAGAGTTGCCACAGCATAATGGTGTCAAACTCACCTCTAAGATGTCTAGCCTGGGTTTGAATCTTGGCCCAGCTATAAACTGTCATCCCGGTGTTTCACAGGCAGGGTGATTCGTTAAAGGATGGACGTTCAACTGGGCGTCCAGTCTGGTCTGCCAACATTAGTTAGTTTGTGGACGTTAAAGATCCCACATTGTCCTTCGCGAAGAGCAGCCGAGCTATCGCCGGCACCATGAACAAATGATGACTTCTGTTTCACAATTCGCTAAAGTATGAGTAACACTGTTGTATGTATCCAATTTGTTGAGTTAAGTCACATGGTAGATAATGTTTACCTCCACCACCAGAGGTGGATAGAGGTTATCTTTTCACCCCTGTCTTTTTGTGAGCAGGATATCTAAAAGTTGTGGACTGATTCAGATGAAATTTGGATGTGAGGTTGTGTGTGTGACATGGACCAATGACTGCTGCCGGATTTCCAGATCCGGATCTGGATCTGAGAATTTTAAAAAGTGATTCTTCACCATTGAGATATGGGGCCAAAAATGATAAATAGCACGATATATCAAAAAGTTGGTGACGAGAACAAGTCAATTCGATTTTGGTTCAGGTCCTATTCCAGATCCGACCCATCAGTGGATACAAAATGTAAACTGTTCAGCCTCGTGGATGTATGCTCTCTAACGAGTGGTGTTCTGGTTTACTTCTGTTACAATTACCATTTTTCTTATGATCATGAGATGCTCTTTTTCTTTTCCTCCTTTTGTAGTACGTTCCAGATACATTTGTACAGATTGGTAACTTGCAACAATAAATTGTCATCCAAAGTTGAAGTTGCTACAGGGGTCAGACAAGGTTACACTATTTTTAGTGGGGTTGGATGGAGTGTTGCATAAAACAGCTGAGCAGGGAAGGAATGGGATTCCTGTGATGAACCATATCCAACAGCGAGATGGACTCTGTTTTGCAGATGAGATCTTCCTGATGTCACAATCTTCCCATGGCAAGTGGGAGAGAGTAAATAGGTTACAAGAGTATGCGATGTAAGTGGGGCTGGAAATTAACAGCCAAAACAGAAAGCATGGACTTGCATGGTACATACACCAACAAGAACAACATGGACAACAATTCACCAATTGGAGTGCATGACAAGTTTACATATCTGCGATCCATGGTTACCATAACAGGAGGAGGAGATACAGACGTACTGCATACAATGGAATAGAAAAGGCAAGGGGTGCGTTCAGGAGGCGCAAGGAAATGTGGAAGTTGAAGTGCAAGACCAAAACGAAGCTGAGGACCTATGACAGCAATGTGAAGTCAGTCCCATTTGGATGTGAATCTTGGAAAATCACCAAATAAATATCATGCAAACTGGAGTCTTTCATCTAAAGCAGCCATTAGAAAAATCTTGAGTCTCTTCTGTCCTGACATGGCTGGTATGAAAGACGTTGAAAGGTTAACAGGGAGGAAAAACATCATAGAGGAGATCAAAATTAGGATGTGGAGATGGCTTGATCACGTGGTGCACAGGTAGGGTCAAGATATACCGAAAAGAGCAAATTGCTGGGCACCTGGCGGGAAGAGGAGGGTTGGATGGCCAAGAGAGACTTGGCGATGTACCGTCGAGAAAGGAATGAAGGTCATCTGGAAGAAAATCAGACCGTTGGCCCAAGACTGAAAGTGCCAAGAGTTCATTTATAGCTCCATATGGTGTTTGGACTATCGATGCAGACTTGATAGCCACTGGAATGTGACCAAAAGCATCTTGACATCTATGTATATATAGATGTGTCTTCACTAACAAAGGTGGGCAGAGATTATGTTTTCACCCCTGTCAGTTTGTACGTTTGTCTGTCTGTGAACAAGATATCTGAAAAAGTTCTGGACAGATTCAAATGAAATTTGGTGGACAGGTCGGGTGTGTGACACGGACGAATTGATTTTTTTGGTGAAGATTTGGTAAGTTATTCTTAACAATTGAGAGATAGGGCAACAACAAACAACAACATGCATTTTAAGGCCATTTTCCCTGCTAGAGCGGGGGTTAGCCTAATTGAGAGATAGGGCCAAAAACGATATATAACACGTTATCTCAAAACGTTGTGGATGGATTATAACAAAATCTGGTGGAGTTGGTTTGGTGACAAGAACAAGCCGATTCGATTTTGGTTCAGGTCTGGATCTTGGTCCGGCCTATCAGTGGAACACAAAACTGTAAACTGTTCAGCCTGGTGGAGGTATGCTCTCTACCGAGTGTCGTTCTGCATATTCACTGGAATGTGACTAAAAGCATCTTGATATTTTAAATGATGTTACAGGAGAGGGTTCCTTAACAGAGTGAAAAAGCATGTTTTGAAAGGCTGTTCTTGATGATTTGTGAAAATAATCATATGTTGCGTGTGAGGTGTTGGTGTTCGTACAGTCTCTTTATTTGGAACTAGCCGGCGTTGCCTGGGGAAATTCAATGAAAAGATACTCACTTGAGGACTGAAAATGGAAGTGTTGTAACACACCTGTGTAAAGCCCATCTTTTTAATAACAGGCACACGTGTAAACACCATAATAATTAAATTTGTGTCGTTACCACAAAATCGCTATAGACGACCTCGACATACGATCCGCACAATACATATTACTCAATCGCTCCCGGAATAAAAACCCAAGCAAGTGTATAAGCGAAAGACCTGATCGAGGCCTGAAGGCCATTTAAATGGTTTTATTTGGGGTAAATTTCTTTTTATCCAAACAGTTCTTGACTTTCCTCTGGATGAAAGTGGGGGCCATGCAAAGTTTGGTTGCACTGGTTCTTGCAGGGTCCGAATACATAAATGAACAAACAAACAAAGAAACGTACAAACAAACTTTATTCTTAATATATTGGACGATGATGCCGGTTTGAAAACATCGCACACAGTGCTGCTCACCCATTGTGTGTTTTGCCCTTCTTGCTAAGACCGTTTGTTGTTTCCTGAAACGTCACAATGACTGAATGAACTTTGCCAAAAAAATACCCATAAATTCAAATATATTATTCTACTGCTATTATTTGTGAATGTGATCTTGTACAAATGCGCTTGCTTTGCCTACATGTAGTCGATGCCAATGTACTAAGTGGTAATCTCTGTGAAAACGCTGCACAAGGGCATGCTCGATAAAAAACGGCTTTGGAAACTTTTCTCTCATTTGCATATGCTGACCGAGATGCCCTTGTTCACATATTTTGTTCTCCTCTCTTGTAATTTGACAACTAATGGTTTAACTTGAAGGTTTCACGTGAATAACAACTTTGTCGTTTATCAATTCTTCTGAGCTTTTGGCTAGGTTGTATGTCAATGGGGTGTAATCATTGCATTTTTCTCTGAATCGTTGTAGTTATTTATAAACATTGTCTGTTCCACCACTTCAGGTTAGAGGGGAGCATATGGGGATGGCAATGTGGATTGGTGTTCACGCCGCGCACATCCATACTTTAAGAATATACGCTGTGACATCATGTATTTCCCACGTTCTCCCATCTTGTCTGCAAGCAAAGTGGCAGAAACGTCTATTTTTAAACATGAGCTTGAACTCTAACTTCAAGTACTAACACTTGTCACATCTTTACACTGCCTTATACTTACGAGAGATGGTTATTGCTGAATTTTTTTTGTATTGTAGTCGACTGCGATACAGATAAACTGCAATACATACCACGATGTATCGCAATCGTGAATTGTGACTAAAAGGTTTTTTTTTCTAACTTGTTCCTACATCTTTTTTTCCAGTAATTTCAGGTGTGACTTGATGAACACCAGTCATTGAAATTATTATCCCCATGCTTTTTGGGAAAAAAAACAAACGGGGGATATTATAGTCTCTGTCTGTCTTTGTCCATCCATCAGTCAGAATCAGTCAGAAGGTCAAATACTGAAAAATGCATTTACTGGCACATTTTAAAACATTTTTAAATGAAATGTTGGATATGTAATAAACATTGTGGGACGCATGAAATATGTAACTTTTTTTTTTTTTTTTGTATACAAGATCGAAGCTCGTGAAAGAGCGAACATTAATCGCACAAAAAGTCAGACCGACACAAACCAACACATAAAACACAAAATAAGGGGAGCGGTAGACAAGATGGGGAGAGGGGGAAGGACACAAACAACATTTGAGAGCAGGGACATCAAGAGAACTTTGGGAGGGAGAGGGCTTGGGGGGAGGTGGGAGAGGTATAAAACATATGGACACTGCAAGGACTTCCAGGAAAGAAGTTGGAATTTCGAAAAAGTGTATTTGGGGTGAATTAGCAGGGGTAGAAAAGATCAAAGTTTTGGATGGCGGAAGATAAGAGATGGTGGTGAACAGCTGTTTTAAAGACCTGGAGGGAGGAGTGGGATTGAAGGGAGTGGGGGAGTTTGTTCCAGAGGTGGGAAAAAGGGGAATAAAAGAGTGAAGGTGAGCAGAGAGCCCATATTTTGGCAGTTTAACCATAAGAGGGTTGCTGGCAGATCTTGTGCGACCTGTAGGAATATTTGGGGGACAGAGCACAGAGAGAGCTGGGGGAGCAAGCCCGGAGAGGAGTCAGTAGAAGACAGAAAGACCACCAACCTACCTGCGGCGAGTGAGTGAAAGGCCCTCGGAGTTAGCTTCATCGAAGGAGATTCCAATGATTCTGAAAGCTTTGGTTTCAACAGCGTGAAGTCGAGCTAGGTGTGAGGCAGGAGCACTGGCCCAGAGGGGGGAACAGTATTCCATTGAGCTGCGGATGAAAGCCTTGTATGTGGTGAGGATCTCTGGTGTGCCAAGGAAAGACTTCGCACGACGGATGATGCCCAGTCGGCGACTGGCTTTGGAGGCCAGCTTGGAAATGGGGTTTTCCCAAGAAAGATCATGGCGGATAGTGAGACCCAAAAGCTTGAGCGACAGAACTTCTTGGAGAGGATTGTTGAGAAAGTAGTTGGGAGGGTTTTCCAGTCGGTCTTTTCGGAGAGACATAGTAAGAGTGTGAGATTTGTCAGGATTGAAAGACATGTTCCACTGGTTTGACCAGTCTGTGATTTTGTCCAGGTCTGAAGAGAGTGAGGAGGCTGCAGACTGCCGATCTGAGGGATGAGGAATGGAGCGGCAGAGAGTGGAGTCATCAGCAAAGAGATAGAGAGGATTTTCCAGAGAGTCGGAGAGATCATTGATGAAGACCAGAAAAAGCACATGGCCCAGAACACTACCTTGGGGAACTCCAGCCAGAACAGGAAGGGGAGATGAGAGAAATTCATTCAGGGCCACACGTTGACAACGACCAGAGAGGAAGTCCGCAAGCCATGCATGGAGATTTCCATGGATGCCATAGGAGGAGAGTTTGGTGAGCAGAGCAGGGTGCCAGACCGTATCGAAGGCACGTGATATGCCAAGGGAGACAGCTCTGATTGCCTGTTTGGCATTGAGGACCTCCATCCATTGCCGAAGCAACATGTCCAGAGTAGAATGACCGGGTCTGAATCCAAATTGATGATCGGAGATCAAGCCATTGGAGAAGAGGAAGGATTTGATATCCGAAACAATGATGGATTCCATGACTTTGCTGATAATTGGGAGCAGGCTGATTGGTCTGTCGTTGCAAGGATCTGTTTCTGCACCTTTTTTGTGTAAAGCGGTAATGTTTGCTGATTTCCAAGATGCTGGCAGGTGACCTTGAGCAAAAGAGAGGGTGAAAAGAACAGAGAAAGGGTGAGATAGAGTGGCAGAGCAGGATTTTCGGACCCGTGGGCTGATGCCGTCTGGTCCAGTTGCAGAATCAGAGTCGAGGTTTGACAAAAACCTCTCCACTTTGTCAGGAGAGAAGGACACAGAGTCCAGGAGCAGTTGGGTTCTACTGGGTAAGGTGGGAACAGAGAGAGATGGGTTTGGGACACAAGATTTTGAGGCAAACACAGAGTTGAGGCATTCGGCTTTTTCATGTGCGGAGTCAGCTGTGGAGTTTGAGGTAAGGGAGGGGATGGAGGGGGAACAAACACCAGAAACGGATTTAACCAGACGCCACCAGGATTTGGAGGAAGGAGACAGGTTTGAGAGTTCATTCTTGAGTGTGGAGAGATAGTGCTTCCTGGCACTCCTGAGGGTAGACACACACTTGTTCCGAGCTTGGTGGAAGGAACTGAGATTGCCTTCAGTTGGATTTGCCTTCCAAGAGGCAAAGGCAAGTTGTTTTTTAACAGGGCAACTGCCTTACCACACGATTCAGTGTACCATGGACAGGAGGAAGGGTAAGACAACTGAAGACGAGATGGGATAAATCTGTGCATGAGAGAGAGCAGTTTTCTTTGGAAGAATTCCCAGGAAGAATTGATGTCAGAAGCAGTAGAGATGGAGACCATTCCAGATGATTGATGGCTGCTTGCAGACCGTGCCAGTCAGCCTGAGTGAAATGCCAGACTCGTCGGCGCTGAGGACGCTCTCGGAGAATGGCCAGAGAGATGTCCACTTTAACAAGCACATGATCAGAAGAACCGATTGGAGCAAAAGAAGAGCAGCAGACATTTGCAGGGAAGTTTATCATAACCAAGTCTAGAAGAGAAGATACTCCATTGACTGAGATCCGGGTCGGGAAATTGACAGATTGTGTCGGTCCCAATGAGTCACAGAAGTCCTTTGCTGAGGTGCCATGGCTGGTGAGAGAGGAACCCACACCCAGCCAGCTGGCATGATGACAGTTGCAGTCGCCACATATGAGGAAGAGAGAGTTGGGATGAGTTGATAGAAGTTGGTCCATGTTGTCAGACAGCGACATGTAAAGGAGTCATCACTGTTTGGAGGACGGTACAGAACACATATGAACAAAAGGTGGGAGCGGAGAGGAAGCCGTAGCCAGAGGTACTCCTGTGGGTCGGGTGGAGAGAGGACAGTGCAAGGAGAGTGAGGAAGAGAGTTTTTGATAAAGATAGCAACCCCACCACCAGGACGAGGCTCAGGTCTATCATACCAGAGGAGGGAGTAACCAAGAAGACATATTAAGGAATCAGAGACATCTTGAAGGAGGAAAGTTTCTGTTAAGCAGATCAAGTCTGGATTGTCAGAAGCAACCTGAATGGAGAGATCAATCAGGCTTGAGTGAAGGCCCCGGATGTTTGAGGTCCATATCGTTAGTGAGGAGAGAGGGGGAGCATCGGGTGCAGGATAGGGGAGGGGGAGGGGTATGGTCAGATGAAGGATGAGAGGGGGAGGTAGGAAGAGCAGTTTATAGTGTGTCAGAATACAGAAGAGTTGCAAGAAAGGGAAGAATGAGGAGGACGAAGGGTTTGATGGTGATGGGATGAGGCACAGTGAGGGGTTCTCTGAGGGGGGCAGAGGAAAGTAGAAGGTTGGGGGAGGTGGAGGTATGAGATAGAAGGGAGATGTAGTGGGGAGGAGGCAGCTTTGAGAAGGAGGTGGGAGGGGGGAGAATTGGAGAGGGATGGCAGGGGGGGAGATTTGAAGGGGAGGACTAGGGGGGAGTTTTGAAGGGGAGGGGCAAGGGGGAAGATTTGGGGTGGAGGGGCAAGGGGGGAGTTTAGAAAGTGGATGATTAATGAAAGACGAACATTGATAAACAAATTGGGTTTATTGTGATTTTCAAGTTGGAGATCCGTTTAAGAACGATGGAGGAGGGGTGGAATGAATTTGAATTTAGAGCATGTTGTGAGGAAGAATTATAAGAGATTGAATATTTTTTTGAAATGGAATGAGTTGAAGAGGAAATTGAAAAAAGCCTTTTAAATAGGAAGAAAAACAGCGTGTTGTAATATACCACTGAATAAAACACTGCAGGGGAAAGTTTAAACATATTTAAACAGAACCGTGAAGAACAATCTAATATTCACGAAAATACCAACGGGGAGAGGGTCTAGAGGGACAACCACGAGTCACGTGAACAGGGCAAAAGGTGTCAGCAAAAGGAACAGGGCAAAACAGATCTGGGGAATGGCGTGAAAATGGGGGTGAAATGGGGGTGAAACACCTGGTCGCAGAACGAACGAAAAGAAGGAAATGTTATTTATTTATTTATTTGTTTTTTTTAGTTAAAAATTTAAACAAGGAAGTATGGGGTGAAAAGACTGGGAAAAGACTGAGAGAACGAGAGTAGAAGGACCACAATCGACCACTGGGAGAAAACAAGCCTCAAGGTAGGAATCTTCAAGAACTATGCCGCAAAATTTCGCGGCACAAAATACCCTGTATATAATATAATGCTCAAAATACCCGAGCAAGTGAGACAGCTCTGATTTCCTGTTTGGCATTGAGGACCTCCATCCATTGTTGAGACAGCGGAAGCAACATGCCCAGAGTAGAATGACCTGGTCTGAAACCAAATTGATGATCAGAGATCAAGCCATTGGAGAAGAGGAAGGATTTGATATCCGAAGCAATGATGCTCCACATTATATTATATACCTCAGAGTATTATATACAGGTATGAAAGATTAACACCAATAATCTTCCAAGGGACGCACTTTAGGTACACATCGAGATGTTGTGGGGGGATTTGAAACGAGCTGTGCATGCAAGAAACCCCTCAAACATCGCACAGCTGAAAGAATTCTGCATGGAGGAGTGGGCAAAAATTTCTCCCAGTCGATGGCAGAGACTGGTGGACAGTTATGAGAAACGCCTACTTGAGGTTGTTTCTGCCAAAGGGGGCAATACCACCTATTAGAGCCAAGGGTGTACTTACTTTTTCCACATGCGAAATTTGCATTTGTTTATTTAAATTATACAATGGACTACAAAATGTAAATGTTTCATGATATTTGTTATATTATATCACCTTTATCTATCAATATTGTTGAAATGAAGATCAAATAGCTGTATGTTGAAAAAGTCAAAACTTTACATGGGGTGTACTTACTTTTTCACGTGACTGTATATACCGAAATTCCTCTATTTACACCCATTCATTTTACACTTTTTCGTTTTAACGCCATGGAAGAATTAAGTACCGGTAATACTTCAATGTATGCCTGTGATATTTGGTTTAACGCCATTTGACACCTTTAATATTTACATTTACATTAATGGGAAAACCCACATTTGGTTTACGCCTTTTCGGTTTACACCCTGCTTTCCAGGAACGCATGCTGCACGTAAATAGAGGAATACCTGTGTGTATATGTATATGTATATGTATTATGTATTTCATGTGAAAAATCATCAATTTTCATCCTATTAACTTAAAAATTAAAGAGCAATTACATAGTGCATCACTGAATTGGAAAACCAAACCAACTAATTTTGAGGTCTAAGGGTCAACTTAAGGTCATACTTCTAAAATCATCAATTTTCATCTGATTAACCTGAAAATTAAAGAGCAATTACATAGTGCATCACTGAATTGGAAAACCAAACAAACTATTTTTGAGGTCAAAGGTCAACTCAAGGTAAAACTTCTCAAATCTTCAATTTTCATCTGATTGACCAGAGCATTGATTAAGATTGTTAATTTTAATCTTAATGAAATGGACAAGTTGATGTATTCATGGCATTTGGGGGGGGGGGGGGAGGGGGGGGGGGTGGGGAGTGATGGATTTCGCAAGTACCGTGCTCTTCATGACGCCTTTCTTGTGTTGTATATTGTATCGTATATGCAGATTGTGTGATTGTGTCTGAACTGAACCTTGTAAACATCATAACTGCAGCACGGATAATGCTGCATGATACCTCATTTAAGAGCTCTCGTTCTCGACAATTCATTCAGAGGCTTAGAAATATTGATATTCATGCAATTTTGAATTATGTGCATTTTTTGTAGCTAGGTTGCACACACAGGTGGTGCACATGATCAGACGCTGGTTCGCACACCTACCAGGGAAAAAATGCTATTCAGTCAATTCCGTCCAACGTATGATTTCGTTTTCATCGATTTACTTCACAGTGAAACCTTAGCAGTCTTAACAGTTAGTGACTATTATGCTGTCAAAGGACATTCCTAGCAAACTCCCTAAATATTCCACACTCCATTGGCAATTAACCTTACGTGTGTGTGCTTGTGCGTGTATCATTCCTTGATTTTTTATTTATTTATTTGTACAATTTCATGTCAGGTGGTATGTGGAATATGATGTTAGGGGGTGGGCAGGGTGTTATGTGAACCATCCATGAGGTACGTGGAGAGTGAACTTGCAGATTTGATGATGTGGGAAGATGGCATGTACAATGCCATGTGTTACTTATGCTCTTTGGACCCACTCCCTCCCTGGCCCTCCCTGGCCCTCCCTATCATCCGTCCCCCCGCCTCCTCTCCCTTCCCTCCCCAAAGCCTCTGCCATGAACACACTAGAATGGAGTTACCTTAAAAATCCTATTACTTACCAACTGTATTCTTGAGTACCTTTTTATTATTATTCATTGTTTACAGGAGGCTGCAGCAATGTAAGTGAATATTTGCATGGTTGATGTTCTCCTAAACACCCTCCTCCCCCCACCCCCCCCCCCCCCCCTTTCTGCTTTGCAGGTCTCGACGTTTGACTTGATGCTTCATAGAAGTCTTTTCTCAAGCTTCACTGGTATTCTGTAAATTATGCAAGATATTTGTAACTAAGCAGATAGTAATGGAGAGTGGCAGGATATCAAAACAATCCTCTCGTCGTTCACGTCGTCGTTCATTCTCTGGTAGTCCTAGCAGTATGGAGACGGTTGGAATGGAAGAGGCCCTGATGATGGAAGCTGAGGCTTTAGCACGACTGCAGAAGGCGAGGAGTAGAACTACATGCCAGTCTGCACATCATGCTGAAAACACTGGAAATACAGGTGAGATCATCTTACGAGGGCATGTTGAAAAGTAATGCCTCCTATTATTTTTGAAACAAAGCATAGTCCACCCATTAGTTTTCCCTGCCACCGAGTAGGAAATTTGGTGATTTTGAGTCAATGTCTCCATGCTATGTTAGTCAAGATGGCAGAGGCCAGCATGATGTTGTCAGTGCTGTGAAGTGTGAAGCGCTACATATCTCCAGTAGGATGACTGACTGGAGATGAGAGTTGGGTGCACCATCACAATCTTGAAAGTAAGAGAAGGTCAAGGAGTACCCCGTGTACCACCAAAAAAAAACAACTTATCTTCCCCAAACTTAAGGGGCACCTTCGTGGAGAACATTTTTCTTAACAATTATGATGTCATGGCCGCTGTGAAGCGCTGGTTAAGTTGGCAGGATGCACAGTTCTATCGTGTTGGCATCACAAAAATACTTGAACATTGATAGAAATTTGTGGACCATAGTGGTGATTATGTTGAGAAATAAATATGCCTCAGGGTAAAATAAAGATTGAAGTTGGTATTTGTCTTTGTTTCATTTGAACATCTTTACTTGTTTTGGAGAAAAAAATAATAGGAGGCATTACTTTTCAACTTGCTCTCGTATTTAGCATTGGCAAGATACTGTAAAAGTGGAAATCTTCACTCAATTAAATTTTCATGCTGAGCACCATGAAAACATGTTCAGGCATTTTTATTTATTTATTTCGTGGAGGGATAACAAGACCCATGACAATCTCAACGATGTTAACCATGTGAAATCCCAGCGAACATTTACAGAGAGATAAAATAACTTACAGTGTAACCAGATCTGAGAGAAACAGGCGTCAAAATATACTGTTACGGGTTCCGGAGCGAGTGTGAGGTTCACAAGGGGGTTTCTTGGACTCGCCACTCGACCTCCGACCTTGAAGACACTGAGTCACGGATAAGTCTGCAACCAGCAGCCGCCGGTTTGGGACAACCAGATCTAGCAGGATCAGCGTCGTCGCCTTACCTTACCTGGTGACATAGTTATCTCAACTGGGGATGTGCACTCTCAATGTCGCACCTTGCGAAACCGTTGGTGGGGTGTTGGCTGTTCTGGCGTAGCAAATTAATGGGGCACAACTTACCGTCTATTTATTACGTACACTATGTCAAACTAATGAAGGAAAATGGAAATCGAGTAGGTCTGAAACGGCTTACTAAACGATAAAGGCCATACTTACAGGTACAATTCACAAGGCAAGTACAGTCGGACCCCGACATTTAGCGGTCCCACCATCCGTGGGTTCCTCGTATTGGTGGTTGATGAAATGCGATCTGCTTCTATATTTACGGTCACGAGTCCCACTATACGCTGTTTTTCGTGGGTGCAAAAAGGTATTTCCCACCCACCTATGGACTTACTTGGTACTTGGTCGTTTATCCCCTTTTACCTATTGGTGGGGATCTGAGGTTAATATTGATGATAACTGGTAAATCTTAGCTTAATATTGTTAATATTGTTACCCCATAATGTCAAAGTTTAATTTTTTTAAATAAAATTTTTACGAAACCATTAAAAATGAACTGCCGGGAACCTATCCCCCCTTTTTCCATTGGAACAATGCCCCCACATTCGCAGATTCAACATTCGCAACATTTCCAGGAAAGTATCCCCTGTGAATGTTGGGATCTGACTGTATTTACAAGTGCAGCGTCACAAAGTAAAGCAATTATCCTTTAAGTACATAAATTTGACCTTAAACAATCTTGCTTAACTATGCACAGGACAGGCATGCCACAATCCTACTGGGAAAGTCGAGAAAGAGAGAAAGAGAAAAGTATGAGGCTTGGGTGTGGCCTCAAGTCAAGCAAGCAGGTGGGTTTGTGTTGGTCCAAAGTGGAAGGAAGTGAATACAGTGGTGTGTTGGGAGAGGTGTAGCAGATGCGATGTAAGCTCTACAAGAAAATGTGTGAGGTGCGTATCAGTACCTCGCCCAGCCAGGACGGAGGTTAAACGTTGATAACTCTTTCAGGTTATCTGTGTGTCTCAAGTAGACTAGACTAATTAGGTGGTCTTAGAGATAGGAATAAAAGATCGTGTAAGTCAGTATGGAGCCGTTGCCCGCCAAGGACGCCGTGCTGCTGTTCTCGCTATCGCCCTCACCCCAGCCCAACCTGTCTCGCCTCAGCATAACTTTTCTTGCCCCGACCTGCAGCACGAGCAGGCAAGCAGGGCAATTTCGTTCCTTAACGGGCAGGCGAGCAGTCTCGCTCCACTAACAAGCAAGCAGTCTCGCTCCCCATCCAGTTCCATGGTGTGCGAATCAGCGCTCAGCTCTGGTGTTCTCCAGCTTTTATCGGCCCTGGGTGAAGTGTGGTTTCAAGGGGGAAAAGGTTGCCGCAGCACTCTCTGAAGTGGGGCTTCTGGAAGCAAGGTCCCCATTGGTCACTCCACACTCTTTGACCCTTACTTGGTGCGCGCATCACATAGTTTTTCGGAGGGTCGGTCATGCACCTGGTGCTCGCATGCGGCTTTCCCCGTGGCCTTTCAGAGGGTCAGTCTCTGTGGCACTGCAGCGTTGGTGCGTTGGTGGTTTATGCCCCAGCACAGGAATTACTTTGCAATATGGTTCTGTAATGTGTGTTCTGTAAGACGTTGCATTATCTATCTATAATTCCAGTAATCTCTGTGTGTGTGTGTGTTTGTCTGTGTGTTTGTCTGTGTGTTTGTCTGTGACCGCTGTTTCTCGACAACCACGGGTCTGATATACTTTAAACTTGCCAGGTATATTGCTGGGGACCCGAGGATGTGCCTTTTCAAGGTTTCATATTAATCGGAGAAGTAGTTACCGAGCTATGGCGATTTCTTTACCAAACTCCGCAAGCCGTTCGCTTTGGACCAAACCATTTCATGTAAATAGAGGGGGGGGGGTTGTCACCGTACTCGCAAGCCGTTCGCTTTGGACCAAACCATTTCATGTAAATAGAGGGGGGGGGATTGTCACCGTACTCGCAAGCCGTTCGCTTTGGCTTTGCGAATGGACCAAACCATTTCATGTAAATAGAGGGGGGGGATTGCCACCGTACTCGCAAGCCGTTCGCTTTGGCTTTGCGAATGGACCAAACCATTTCATGTAAATAGAGGGGGGGGATATAATTTTAGATATATATATAGTACGGGCATGCCCTAGTGTGTATAATTTGATCTGTGGGGAGGTGCAGGATGGGAAAAAGGTTTGGAAAAACGATTCAAATGGACGGAGGATGGGAACGATTGATGGATGGGGAATTTCAAAGGCGATAGAACCTGTTAAACACACACACACAACGTATTTTCCTGTCCCTTTTACAAAAGGGGAGGAGGCCTGACTAACCACACTTACAAATGAAATATCTAACTAAGGGTTCCTTATGTGTTGGATGTGACTCCCTGGGATCCTTTTTTCATAACCGCAACACCACTTCATTACAAATAACCTGTGACATACAATGCCTTCAGAAAGTACAGTATTCACACCCTTTGATGTTTTTTCACATTTTGTTGTTACAGCCTGAATTAAAAGAAACTGATTTTATTAAGGTTTTTGGTACTGATCTACATATCATACCCCATAATGTCAAAGTGGAATTTTTAAAAATAATTTTTTTTACGAAACAATTTAAAATGAAATTCTGATATATCTAATTTACATAAGTATTCAACCCCCTGAGTCAATACTTCATAGAAGTGCCTTTGGCAGTGATTACAGCTTCAAGTCTTCTTGGGTATGTCTGTATCAGCTTTGCGCATCTGGATTTGGGGAGTTTATTCCATTCTTCCTTGCAGATTTGCTCAAGCTCTGTCAAGTTGGATGGGGAGTGTTGGTGAACAGTGATCTTCATGTCTTTCCACAGATTTTCTACAGATTCTCAAGAGGATTCAAGTCAGGGCTTTGGCTGGATCATTCAGGGACTTTCACGTTCTTGTTCTGAAGCAATTCCAGTGTTGCTTTGGCTGTATACTTGGGGTCATTGTCCTGTTGGAACTTAAATTTTCACCACAGTCTCAGGTCTTTTGCACTCTGAAGCAGGTTCTCCGAAAGGATTTGCCTGTATTTGGCTCCATCAATTGTTCTTTCTATCCTTGCAAGTCTCCCATGAGTCCCTGCTGCTGAAAAACATCCCCATAGCATGATGCTGCCACCACTATGCTTCACAGTAGGGATTGTGTTAGAAGGGTGATGAGCTGTGCTCGGTTTCCGTCAGACGTAGCACTTCGTATTCAGGCCAAAGAGGTCAATTTTCATCTTCGTGGATCACAGAATCGTTTGCCTCATACTTTCAGTCTTTCATGTGCCTTTTTGCAAACTCCACACGTGATGTCATGTGGCTTTTTCTCAGGAGCGGCTTCCATCTGGCCACTCTCGTCTCCCATAAAGCCTAGATTTGTGAAGTGCTTCAGAAACTATTGCGCTTCCAGCAGATTCTTCCATCTTCTCAGGAACTTTGTAGTTCGATCAGAGTGGTCATTGGGTTCTTGGTCACCTCCCTGGCCAAGGTCCTTCTTGCCTGGTTGCTCAACTTGGTCGGATGGCCAGTTCTTGGAAGCATCTGGGTAGTTCCATATTCTTTCCATTTCCTGATGATGGAGCTTACTCTTGGGAACGTTCAGCACTAGAAATTGTTTTATACCCTTTCCCAGATCTATGCCTCCTCACAATTCTATCTCGGAGTTCTACAGACAGTTCCTTGGACTTCATGTTGGTGAAGCTGCTCTGACATGCATTGTCAACTGTGGGACCTTGTATAGAAAGGTGTGTTTCTCTCAAAATCATGTCCAATCAATTGAATTGGGCACAGGTGGACTCCAATCAAGTTGTAGAGACATCTCGAGGATGATCAGAGGAAATTGGATGCAGCTGAGCTCAATTTGGAGTGTCATAGCAAAGGGGGTGAGAATACCTATTGACTCAAGACATTTAAAGTTTTCATATTTGATTATTTTGTAAAACAATATTCTACTTTGACATGACACAGATCGATTCCTCATACCACCTAAAAAGGCAGGTCGATCTTGGGTCTTCAAATTGCTGATCAACCCAAGTATATCTTTAATATAGTTGTCCTGGGTTGTCGGTGAATCAAGTTTTGATAATTTTAATCGATGTTTGATTGTTATCTTTTTTAATAACTTTCTAGAAAGTAAGAATTTGAAGAACTTTTACTTCTTGCTTTTGTGTGTATTTGTGTTAATTTGATGGATATTTATGCCATTTACTTAGATGGGAGCCTGAGACTGAGAGAAGAACGTGACCTCATCTTTTTTCCTGAACTGAACATTGAATGTCGGCAGCGCTTGAAGGAGGATTGGAGTGCAGACGAACTTGAACAATTTTTTATTTCTACGGACAATGTGGCACCTTCTCGAACTTCATCGTTTCCCATCTTGCACCCTTCATCCCACTCCATACCCCGAGCTACACGCCCCTCGCCCCACAACGTTATACTTTCTCAAAGTTTACCTCGTGACAGTGGAGCACTGCATTTTGCCTTTCCTCCAGGTCAGGTGGCAAATCAACAGCAAGCAAATACTGTGCAATGCCATACAAACTTTCAAAAGCAGTCCAACGTGGCTCAGAGCAACACCTTGCCAGCACGATCTCTTGCCTTGTCAAATTCCCGGGTGGCCTTCCAAGCATGGAGTTCAGTCAACTTGCCCAGTTCGCTCTCACATCCATCAGGACAGTACCAGGCACAGGGCATACGTTTTGCTCAGCCTTACAGTTCACAGTGGGATGAGGTATACAGTAAAATTGCAACAATTCAGCAGCGGCGGCAGGCGGAACAGCTTCGTGTGTCCCAAGCCTTCCCATCAGATTTTGAAGCATTAGATCTTGATTCTTCTTCACCCAAAACTCCAGAGCCCCCAAGGACATTTGACTGTGACTGGCTTGACCTGGATCCCTTAAGCAAATTTCAAAACGGAACTACGGTCAAGCTCCTAGAACCACATGTTCCGATCAAAAGTAACTCGACAAACACGCATGATTTATTCACCTCATCAACTACTGTGGCGTTGCAAGCAAAGGACCCTTGGGATGCAGTACTGCTACAGATGCAGAAGTCGCCAGGTGAACAAAATTCTTTGGTAAGATTTTTTTTTTCCCTAACATCTTCAATTATTTTAATACATGCTGCACCATATAAAGGGCTAGCAAGATGGCCTAGACCCTAGAGGGACACACACTCGCCTCAGCTGTCCAGCTTGGGTATGAATCCTGACCCAGCTATAAACTGTCATCCTGGTGTTTCACATGCAGGGTGATTCATCATTGTGTGTGCCCTCCATCGGCTATACATTAAATGGGGGTCTTGTCTGCTGGCATTAGTTGTTGGGCGTTAAAGATGCAATGGTGTCCATCGTGAAGAGCAGGCGAGCAATCGCCGGCACCATATCCAAATTCCTGCCTTAACTCTAGTAGGACGTCAGGCCTGGACATTCAGTCCGTGAAGGCATTGGGCCAAGCTTTCTCCAAACAACCCCACAAGAAGTTGGGAATAATTGTAGCCATTAAAGGAGAAGAGGAAGAAGAAGAGGCGAAGTAGTACAAAACAGCGACAACAGTGTGACAAGCCAAGATCATCTGGCTCCCATTTCTTTATTTTTTTCATCAATGCATGCAATTAATTATTTTCATTCTCTTAGAACTTCTTCCAAATCAAAGGATGCTGTCCGAGCATATTTGTCAAATCTGCCGACTGTGGTTTGGCCCTGTACTGGAAATTATATGATGAATTTTCCTGTTTTATTTTGTATTTATTTGGTTGAAGGAGCTGGGGCTCCCACGTCGATCGGAAGAATGGACGCGACAAAAAGCTGGAATTCATCCGAGTTGCTTTAATCAAACCAAACACTCAGGCACTCTGAAAAGCCCGTTTATCGGGCAGCAATATGTATACATATTATCCCGGAGCGTTTGCCCAGGAAAGGCGAGAGGGGGCGTGGCCCAGCGTCCTGGCTGCGGCCTGGCAAGTTGAGGGCGAGCCTGCCCGGGCATGCCCGGGCATGCCCGGGCGTCCCGACCGAGGCCTGGCAAGTTGAGCGCGGGCCTGCCCGGGCGTCCTGGACGAGCCCGGCATGGTGATCGCTCCGCGTCCTTGATAGGTGCAAGGCGATTGTGAAAACCCAGCGGTAGCCGCTACACACGTCCCCCCAGAATCGACTTGCACCGGCAGGGTCAATTTGAGGGGGGTCCTGATGACCCGGCCGAAGCGACCCCTGGCGGGTCGTGGGAGGGGGTCCGGTGTGGTGGTGGGTGGTCGAGTGGGGGGCACCGTGGACGGGGGGCGGCCTCGCCGCGGCGGAAGGGCCACCCGTGGTGGGTGGTCGACGTCCACGTGCGCCGGCTTGAGGCGGTCCACCGCAATCCGGTCCGACCTGCCGCTGATGTCGATGACGAACGACTTGTCGTCCCGTCGCAGCACCCGGAAGGGCCCGTCGTACGGCGGCCGGAGTGGCCCCCGATGTGCGTCGTGACGCACAAAAACATACTCCGCTGTGCGAAGTGCTGGGGGGACGTAGGACTGGGGGTCACCGTGGTGGGATGTTGGCACGGGGGCAAACCGTCGGGCGGCCTCCTGGAGGTCCGAGCGCTGGTGAGCTGCGGACCAGGGACTGGTAGCGTCGGGCACGAATTCGCCCGGGACGCGTAGCGCCTGGCCATAGACAAGCTCGGCGGTGGATGCCTGGAGGTCCTCCTTGGGGGGCCGTGCGGAGGCCCAAAAGGACCCACAGCAGCCAGTCGGCCCAACCGCCGTCTTGAAGGCCGGCCATGAGCGCGGCCTTCATGGAGCGGTGGAATCGCTCGCACAACCCGTTTGCTTGGGGGTGGTAGGCCGTAGTACGGTGGAGCTTGACCCCCAGGTTGCGGGCGACCGCACCCCACAGCTCGGAGGTGAACTGTGGTCCGCGGTCTGACGAGATGTCCGCCGGTGCGCCGAAGCGGGCGACCCAGGTGGCGATGAAAGCCTGCGCCACGTCGGTGGTGGTGGTGGAGACGAGGGGAACGGCCTCCGGCCACCTGGTGGTCCTGTCCACCATGGTGAGCAGGTGTGTGAACCCCCGTGACGGGGGGAGGGGGCCCACCAGATCCACGTTGACGTGGTCGAAACGTCGTTCGGGCACGGTGAAAGGTGCCAGCGGGGCCTGGGTGTGTCGGTGGACCTTGGCCCGTTGGCAGGCCGTGCAGGTGCTGGTCCAATCGCGGACGTCCCGACGAAGGCCGTGCCAGACGAATCGCGCCGACACCAGCTTCTGGGAAGCTTTCCGGCCCGGGTGGGAAAGGCCATGGAGGGAGGCGAAGATGCGGCGTTGCCAGGTGACGGGCACGATGGGGCGAGGCTGGCCTTGGGAGACGTCGCAGAGCAGGACAGTGTCCGCGAAGGGGATGTCGGCCAGGCGGAGGCCCGTGTCCGCCGCCCGGAGGGCTTGCACCGTGGTGTCGGTGGTTTGGTCCGCCGCCATAAGCGCAAAGTCCACGCCCAGGTGGACCGCGTTCGCGCTGGCCCGGGAAAGACAGTCGGCCACGGCGTTGTTTTTGCCGGCGACGTGCCGGATGTCCGTGGTAAACTCCGACACGGCGGAGAGGTGGCGCTGTTGGCGGGCCGACCACGGCTCCGTGACCTTGGCCATGGCGTAAACCAACGGCTTGTGGTCGACGAACGCCGTGAAAGGTCGGCCCTCCAGGAGGTGGCGGAAATGGCGGACGGCCAGGTGTAGACCGAGGAGCTCCCGGTCAAACGTGCTGTATTTGAGCTCGTTCGGCCGGAGCTGCCGGCTGAAAAAAGCGAGTGGCTGCCAAACCCCATTCACCCATTGCTCATGTACGGCGCCCACCGCGTAGTCGGAGGCATCCGTGGTGAGGGCGATGGGAGCGTTGAGCACCGGGTGAGCGAGCAGTGTTGCGTCGGCGAGGGCCCGCTTTGAGCTTTGGAAGGCCGCATCCATTGCTGCGGACCAGGCGATGTCGTGCTTGGCCGGCTTGCCCCGGAGGGCTTCGTAGAGGGGCCGCATGAGTTGAGCAGCGCGGGGCACGAAGCGGTGATAAAAATTCACCATTCCCAGGAATTCCTGCAGGGCCTTTATGGTGCGGGGACGCGGGAACGTGGTGATGGCCTCGACCTTGGTTGGCAGCGGCACGGCCCCGTTCTTGGTGATGTGGTGGCCCAAAAAATCAACGGCCGTCGTGCCGAAGTGGCATTTGGCCGGGTTGACGATGAGGCCGTGCTCGCTGAGGCGCCCGAACAGTGTTCGGAGGTGGAGGAGGTGCTCGGCCCGGGACGTGCTGGCGACGAGGATGTCGTCCAGGTAAATGAAAAGGAACGGCAGGTCACGCAGCACGCCGTCCATCAAGCACTGGAACGCCTGAGCCGCGTTCTTGAGACCAAACGGCATCCGCAAGAATTCGAATAAGCCGAACGGCGTGATGACTGCCGTTTTAGGGACGTCGGCCGCCCTGACAGGTACCTGGTGATATCCCCGTATGAGATCAATTTTCGAAAAAATGACCCGTCCCGCCAGACGGGCGGAGAAGTCTTGGATATGCGGGATCGGGTACCTGTCGGGGGTGGTAGCGTCATTGAGACGGCGGTAGTCGCCACACGGGCGCCATCCACCCCCCGGCTTTGGCACGATGTGCAGTGGCGAGGCCCACGCGCTATCGGAGCGCCGCACGATGCCGAGGTGCTCCAACACGTCGAATTCGGCCTTCGCCACGGCGAGCTTGGCTGGGTCGAGGCGGCGGGCCCTGGCGTAGACCGGCGGGCCCGTGGTTGGTATGTGGTGCTCGATCCCATGCCGTAGTGCGACGGCCGAAAACGTCGGCCGCGTGAGGGCCGGGAACTCCGTGAGCAGGCGAGCAAACTCGTTCGCCGCCGGGACGGCGCATGCCAGCTCGGTCGGCGCGGAGCTGCTCAATGTGCATACCAGGGAGCTGAAGGTTTCGGCGTTGATTAAACGACGCCGTTGGACGTCCACCAGCAGTCCGTGTGCGCAGAGGAAGTCGGCGCCTAGCAGAGCCATGGGCACGTTTGCGGTTACAAACGTCCAAGCAAAGCGTTGGCCGCCGAAGCAGAGGGTGACGTTGCGCGGGCCGAAGGTGCGGATCGTCGATCCGTTGGCCGCAACCAAGGAGGGGCCGCAAACCGCGGACTGCCTGTCCTGGTCAGAGGCGGGTATGACGCTCAGTTGGGCGCCGGTGTCGCACAGGAAGTGCCGTCCGGACGCTTTATCCGTGATGAACAGTAAGTTGCCCGTGTGGCCGGCGCTCATGGCTGGTAATGAACGCCGGCCCGGCCGTTTCCCGGCCTGCCGAAGGTGCACGGGGGTCGGCATGTCCGGGCCTTCTGTCCGAACCTGGCATGATAGTAACACCACGCTTGGTCAGGTGGAGACCCCGGTCGTCGTGCTGGAGGTGGTCGGCTCGGTGGAGCGGCCGCCAATTGCGTCCGCAGTTCGGTCGTCGACCGTGCCGGGTGCTCGGGCGCCATGGGTGTTGCGTCGGACGGCGGTGGGTCCCATGTCGCCGCTGCGATGCGCTGTCCTGCGGCGGAGATCTTGTCGGCTTCTCTGGCAAGGGCCCGGGGATCTGTGATCGTCGTGCTTGCCAGGGCGAGGCGTACCGGGTTAGGCAGCTGACGGAGGAACAGCTCCCGGAACAGGAATGCCGGAGAGTGCTCGCCGAGCAGTGAAAGCATGTAGTCCATTCGCTCGGAAGGGCGCGTGTCGCCGAGCTCGGGCAGGTCGAGCAGGCGCCGTGCGCGCTCCGCCGATGGGAGGGCGAAAGCGTCGAGGAGAAGCTTCTTAATCGCGCCGTATTTGTCAGCGGCTGGCGGGCTCTCGAGGAGGCTCAGGGCGCAGGCCGCGGTGGCCGAACCGAGCGCTGCTACCACATGGTGGAAGCGGGTGTCGTCGGCCATGATGCCTCGCAGGGCGAACAGGGAATCCGCCTGTGCGAACCAAACCGCCGCGTGAGCCTCCCAGAAGGTAGGCAGTTTAAGGGCGACTGCCGTGTCCATGTCGGTAGGTCACCAATGAAGGAGCTGGGGCTCCCACGTCGATCGGAAGAATGGACGCGACAAAAAGCTGGAATTCATCCGAGTTGCTTTAATCAAACCAAACACTCAGGCACTCTGAAAAGCCCGTTTATCGGGCAGCAATATATATACATATTATCCCGGAGCGTTTGCCCAGGAAAGGCGAGAGGGGGCGTGGCCCAGCGTCCTGGCTGCGGCCTGGCAAGTTGAGGGCGAGCCTGCCCGGGCATGCCCGGGCGTCCCGACCGAGGCCTGTCAAGTTGAGCGCGGGCCTGCCCGGGCGTCCTGGACGAGCCCGGCATGGTGATCGCTCCGCGTCCTTGATAGGTGCAAGGCGATTGTGAAAACCCAGCGGTAGCCGCTACATGGTGATGAATTGTCTTCCGAGCATTTTTTTGTTTACCTGTTGGCTAGTTTTCATGAACGTTAGTCTTGCGCTTTGCATGTGATCTCCTTTCTTCTTCTTCTTTTTTCCCCTCCTTACGCTTGTGATTTAGTTTCGCTCAACCTTACAAAACTCAAAAATCTTCCAAAATGATCTCCTAAACCTGTTTACTTCTAGTTCTTATCTCTTACTCCTTCTGTCACCCTTTTTTTTTATAATTAACCTCCATATTACGATTCGACTTCTATAAAATGACAATTCCAAATGTTTGATCTTCCTTTTCCTTTCCAAAATGACTCGTGACTTTCCCATACAACGACCTGACCTTCGTTTCCTTCCCGAATCGCTCGCTAACCGGCACCCGCATTTGATTGTGTTCAAACAGCAGTATCCTTTTTTTAACCACGTTGTTTAAGAAAGAGTCTTGCTTTGGTTTCTTTTTTGTTGTTGTTGTAGTTTTACCTCCGCCACCAAAGGTGGATGGAGGTTATGTTTTCACCACTGTCTGTTTGTTTGTTTGTTTGGCTGTGAACAAGATATCTCAAAAAGTTGTGGATGTATTCGGCTGAAATTTGGCAGAGAGGTAGTGCATGTGACGAGGACGAAATGATTCGATTTTGGTGAAGATTCGGATCCGGCTAGTAAAAAATTTTTTAAAGTGATCCTTCACCATTGAGTAATATAGCTAAAAACGATACATAGTATGATATCTCAAAGAGTTGTGGACGGCTTTGGACGAAACTTGGTGTTTCGATTGGGTGCGTGACAAGGTCTAATTGATTCGATTTCGGTGAAGATCTGAATATGGATTCGGATACGATAATTATTTAATGTTTAAGTGATTCTTCACCATTGAGAGATCGGGAAAAAAGCGATATATAACATAATACCTGTACCAAAGTCGTTGGTAGCACTACTTGGTATGCTAATGGATGAACCCAATATAAAGAACAAGGCATCAGACACAGTGAGACAAGCAACTCTGAGTCTCGCTCAGCTGTTGCAATACAACAGTCATGTGAGAAGGCGCCAGGAGTCCACCAATTCGCATCACTGTAAGGACAGAGAGACCCCACTGCCTGTTTATATTGGCCTGATGATCCATGGACATACGCGTAAACGTGAACTGGTGGATATACTGTTTCATCTCGGCTTGTCAGTTTCATATGACAGGGTTCTTGGCATATCGACAGAACTTGCCATCTCAGCGTCTGAGCAATATCAAACTGATGGGGTTGTGTGTCCACTTGTCCTGCGTAAAAATATATTTACAACTGCTGCAGTGGACAATATCGACCACAACCCCAGCTCAACTACAGCATGCGAGGCCTTTCATGGTACAGGAATATCCCTGTTTCAAAACCGAGCAACAGCGTCTGATGGTATTGTACGTGAACCCGCCATTCTGCAACCAACGTCTTCAAAAACACAGATACCGCCACTTCCGGACTCGTACACAACTTTGACACCAGTTACACTGATCAAGAAGGATCCCATTGTTCCATTGCAGAATGGTCCACTAACATGTGACAAAGAACTTGTGAAATCTGCTATTGACTGTGAAACTAAATGGCTGAACAATACCTAAGACCTTATCACCAAAGAGCTTCAGAGCACAGATGAGCCAATATCGTGGGGTGCGTTCCATGCAAACACACTGGAAAGTCCAAGAAACTTTTATGTCACAATTACATCACTGTTACCGTTGTTCTCGGACGATTCCAAATCTGTCGCCATGATCCGTCATGCAATGGATGTTGTAAAATCTGCGGTTGAACTTCTGAATTCTGGTCAGGTACCAGTGTTAACAGTGGACCAGCCTCTGTTTGCAATTGCAAAGCTGATCCAGTGGAACTGGCCAGATGTGTATGGAGAAGAAAAGTTTGTTATTCTGCTTGGTGGACTCCACACAGAGATGGACATCTTGAGAGTCCTTGGAAAGTTGCTGGACGGAAGTGGCTGGACACATGCGCTAACCCAAGCAAATGTTGCCACAGCAGGGACGGCTGACTCATTTTTAAAGGCGTCACATGTTACAAGAACGAAGCATGCCTATCCAGTCACTTCTAGTGCATTGTCAATCCTCATGCGTAAAGCTTACGACACCTACACGTGTGAGGAAATAGAACCATTGGCCTTTGACAAGTGGTGCCTTAAACAAGCTGAGATGTCTCCACAGTTCCAGTACTGGCTGATCATTATACGATTAGAGCTCCTCGTTTTGGTGTATGTGAGGTCTATTCGTGAAGGGAACTTCGCACTCTACGTCGCAGCCCTAGAAGCAATGGCTCCCTGGTTCTTTGCCCTTGATCAAACACAGTATTCCAGATGGATTCCCGTTCATATTCGGGACATGGTTACACTGCAGGACAGACTTCCTGATGTAGCGAGGCAGTTTGAACAAGGTGACTTTGTGGTGCACAAAACAAATCGTCCATTCTCAGCTCTTGCCATAGATCATGCACACGAACAAAATAATGCGGTCGTAAAGGGTGATGGTGGGGTGGTTGGTCTTCTGCAAAATCCACGAGCACTCCTACGGTGGATGGTAGCAGGTCCTGAACTGGCTAGGGTTGTACATGGCTTTGAAACAGTTGCCCTCGAGAGCAGTACTTCGAAGAACAATCTTAAGCATCATGAGCATACGCTGTCCGCACAAGTCTCCTTTGCAAAAGAGGTCACGACGCTCGTTCAAGTAATTGATGACATGGGAAATCCATTCACAGACGAAAGCGGGGACTTGCTGGTCTTGGATAGCCGAGATATTGTTGATTCAGAAATAGCGGATAACGTGCGCTCCATAGAGAATTTGGGCCAGCAGCAGTATGAGCAATATGTCAAAGAGCGTATGTTAGAGAGAACAACCCCTATAATGGATCCCATCAAGAGAAACAACATACCTTTGTTCAGCCGACCACCACCAAAGGTCTCATCTAAAGCAACACACCTATCATCACTTAAAAGTGACTGTGCACTGTTTTCGAGACTCTACATAGCTTCTCAAATGCGCGAAGGGGACCTGGAAAATTTCTTCAGGCATGAGAACCACGCGTATCCTCCTCCTCTGTCACAGCTTGGGAAACTCCGGTTTGGGACAAAAGCTGACCTCACGGAATGTTTAGAAAAGCTATGCAAACCCAGTGGAGAAGCCCCTGTAGCTGATGTTATCATATTGGATGGAGCAGCAATCGTCAACATGTTGAGACCAGTGGGGACCAAAACCTTCCAGGAATACGCTACCCTAGTGTTTCTGCCGTACATCAAAGCACAGCTACGAAACGTCTCGAGAGTCGATATCGTTTGGGACATGTACATCCAAGGGAGCCTTAAATCCACAGCTAGAGAGAAACGAGGCAAAGGTATTCGGAGACGTGTAACAGCAGCAAACACTATTCCAGGAAACTGGCAGGAGTTCCTGCGTTTGGACAACAACAAGACTGAGCTCTTCGAATTCTTGGCACATCAGGTATTACCGTCACCAATCACCATGCTTAATATAATTCTTAATATATGCAAATAATTGTACATAACATTTAATATACAATGTAGTTTCATTAACCATGTTAGCAAGTGTGCGTACTACTAATGCTCTATACCAATATGAATCTATAATCACTAATACTTCTTTAATGCTCTATACCAATATGAATCTATAATCACTAATACTTCTTTACTGTCGCTACTTCTAACCATAGATGGTGGAAAATCTCTCCACAGAGAAGGAAGTGTACACGACATGTGGAGAGAATGTGTTGTGTACTCGTGTGAAAATCGCAACATCACATTGCTTAAAATCGGTCAAATTTTTCACCGATTTCAGATAATTTGGCACAAAAAAGCCCTTTATGTTGAAATAAATGTATTTTATGAAAGAATTAATGCTGTAATTGGATTCCTTGTGTCTGAAAACATACAAAATGATGTTTTATTCATGTCTGTAGCTTGAATATTAAAGAAAATATCGGGTTTAATAGAAATTCACGGCTCGGCTGGTGGCCATCTTGGATTTTGGCCAAATATGGCCACCAGGGGGATTTTTTTCTTGGCACTATATCTGAAATCGATTATTATGTATTCAAGATGAACTGTACGAAATTTGGTGCTTTTACCACAATCTGAACAATTGTTTCACATATCTGCCCCGCTAAGAGGGAACATTTAATAGCGCGGGATCTCACTGGTCTGTATAGGTTTCAGTAGATCTGCATGCTGGCAGAATGTCCGAGAAGTACGCACACTCGCCTCTAAGCTGTCTTGCCTGGTTTTGAATCCCGACACAGCTATAAACTGTCATCACAGTGTTTCACAGACTGGGTAATTCATCAATGTGTGTGCCATCCCTCGGATGGCCGTTGTACTGGGTGATCCGTCTGCTGGCATTAGTGTTCACCGACCCCACAGTGTCCTTCATGAAGAGTAGGCGAGCTATCACCGATACCCTGAACAAGTTACAAATTCTTGCTCTAACATACAGGGGGCACTGCATCAGCAGCACTGCCACATCGTCAGCGAATGATGCTACCCCGCAGCCTTGGGCTCCACACAAAAGAAGATTGATGGAGTTGTAGAGCTATCACCGGTACCCTGAACAAGTTACAAATTCGTGCTCTAATATACAGGGGGCACTGCATCAGCAGCACTGCCACATCATCAGCGAATGATGCTACCCCGCAGCCTTGGGCTGCATACAAAAGAAGATTGATGGAGTTGTATTCGTTTGTGGACATTAAGATCCTACGGTGTCCAACGCGAAGAGTTGGCGAGCTATCGCCGGCACCCTGAACAATTTCCGAATTCCTGACATAACTACTACTGGACGAGGGATGGTAAACCACCCAGCATACCCTTTACCAAGAAAGTGCTTTGGCAGAACCGACGCTCTGTAACACAGATTATGATGCGAGAGAGAGAGAGAGAGAGATAGATATAATATATAGATATATATAGACATATATAGATATATATAGATGCAATATGTTGACTTGCAGTAAATTCTCAAAATGAGGTTTCTTTCAAAATGTTGGAGGATATTTTAAAATGTTTTTCAGGTCGACATTTGTTGAAAAAAAAGTATTTTTTCTTAAGAACTTCATTTCTGAGCCAGTTGTCCTGCGTATATTGGTTGCTTTGATTTTCAATTTGGCAGAACCTCTTGAGTGAACACAACCCAAAAGACGAGATGGCCAGCACTCCTCAAAACATACCGCACAGTGTGTCTGCAGAAGAAACCTATGGTCAACCGCAGCACGACAAAAGGCTTGGGGTGCGGAAATCGGTAAGACGTATATTGAGGGTAGGTGATGTGAATGAATGAATGAATGAATGATCGTTTTAAGGCCATTTTTCCCGCTAGAGCGGGGGTTAGCCTTGTGGGCCCCATGACAATCATGGTTCCCTGTTTGAAGCAATGTTTTTACGGCCGGATGCCCTTCCTGACGCCAACCCTTGGTCGCCTCTTACGATGCGCAGGGAGATGCTCTTACGATGCGAATATTCAGCACAATTTGTAAATAGGTTTGAAAGTAATGGGAAGCATGCCAGGGGGCATTAAATTGAGCCGGGTGACTGTTTTGATATTTGTATAACATTGATGCACTGTTAATAGAGCATATAATGGTTTAACCTAATTAATTGTCTGTTAGGAGCTGGCTGGGTCAGGTCGTAGGCATTAAATAACTCACTTCGCTAACCCCCGCAAGTGTATGTAGACGAATTATGATTTTCACCTGTAAACATGGAAGTGGCAAGTGGTTGAACCACTCTCCCCTGCTGGAGGGAGGGGGTCTTGTGGGTGGGAAGCGATGCCAATTCTGCAAACAAATCCTCTCGCTACCAGAAGGAGCGGGGACTACCAGTGTTAAAACTTGTATTAGTTTATCTTAATTTTTTATTATAAATTTTTGCTACTTCCACCAATGAAGGTGGGAGGTTATGTTTTCACCCCTGTATGTCTATTTGTCTGACTGTGAGCAGGATATCATAAAGGTTATGGCTGGATTCTGACAAAAGCTGGTGGACAGGTTGGGTGTGTGACAAGGACGAATTGATTCGATTTTGGTGAAGATCTGGATCTGGATGCGAGAATGTTTTTTGGTTTTATGTAATTCTTAACAATTAAGAGATCGGGCCAAAACCAATATGCAGCCTTGTATTTCAAAAAGTTGTGGAAGAGTTATGACAACTTGGTGGATGAGTTGGGTAGGTGACAAGTACAAGCAGATTAGCTTTTGGTTCAGGTCTGGAAGCAGATCCGGCCTATCGGTGGGATACAAAATATAAACTGCTGTCCCTGATTTTAACTCGGCCTGGGAATTCTTCTGCAGAAACCTGCTCTCTCTCATGCGCAGATTCATCCCATCTCATCTTAAATTATCCTACCCATCTTCCCATCCATGGTACACTGAATCCTGTGGTGAAGCAGTTGTTCTAAAATAACTTGCCTTCTCTTCCTGGAAGGCTAATCCGACCGAAAGCAATCTTAGTGCATTCATAAAAGTCCGCAACAAGTGTGTGTTTACCCTACTCTCAGGAGAGCCAGAAAATAACATCTGTCCAACCTCAAGAATGAACTTTCAAGCTTGTCTCTCTCCTGTGAAACCTGAGGGTACCTTATTAGGTCTGTCGGGAGTATGCTCACCTTCAATCCCAATCCTCTCTTCAAATGGCATCACAGCTGACTCCACCAGTGAGAAGGCTGAATTGAAATTCTGTGTTTGCTTCCTTATCTTGTGTCCCCAACCCCTCACTCTCGGTACCCATCCTTCACTGTTGTACCCAACTGCTCCTGAACTCTGTGTATTTTGCTCCTCAGAAGGTGGAGAAGGTGGAGAAGGTTCTTTCAACCCTCGACTCTGACTCTGACTCTGGAACAGGACCGGATGGCATCAGCTCACGTGTCTTAAAAACATGCTCTGCTGTTCTTGCACATCCTATAGCTGCCTTTTTCCCCCTATCATTTGCCCTCGGTCATCTTCCATCTGCTTCGAAATCCGCCAACATCACTGCATTACATAAAAGGTGCAAAAACGGATTCCTTTAACTGCAGACCTATCAGCTCATTTCCAATCATCAGCAAGGTTATGGAATCCATCATCACAGTTGACATGAAATCCTTCCTTTTCTCCAACAACCTCATCTTCGAGCATCAATTTGGATTCAGACCAGGTCACTCCACCTTGGCCGAGCTGCTTTGACTCACCCAACAATGATTTGAGGTCCTCATTGTCAGACATGATCAGGGCTGTCTTTCTGGACATATCTCGTGCTTTTGGTACAGTCTGGCATCCTGCCTTACTCTCCAAACTCTCTGCCTGTGGCATCCAAGGCCAACTCCACACATGGCTTTTGGACTTCCTCTGCTGCCGTAGCTAACGTGTGGCACTCGACGGAATCCTTTCATCTCCTCTTTCTCTGTCAAGATCTGTTTGTCTGGTCGATTTGTTTGTGAAGTTAATGTTAGCTCTTTCACGAGCCTCGATTCAGTATACAAAAAAAAAAAAAAAAAAAAAAAAGGCTGGTAAGACATGTCTTTATCTATTTGCTGATGACTCCACCTTCTGCCTCTTTCTCCTTCAGACAGGCTGGCTGACAGCAGCCACCTCCCTCTCCTCAGACCGTGACAAATTCACAAGCTGGGCAAACACTTGGAGTATGTCTTTAAATCCTGACAAATTTCACACCCTCTCTATCTCTCTCTGAAAGGACCGTCTGGCACCATCCCCACACCCCCATCTACTTTCTTAACAATCCTCTTCAGGAAATTCGGTCATTCAAGATATCGGGTCTCACTATCAGCCATGATCTTTCTTGGGCAAACCACATTTCAATGTTGGCCTGCAAAGCCAGCTACTGACTGGGCATCCTCTGTCGTACAAAGTCCGTCCTTGACACACCTGAACTCCTATCCACCGACAAGGCCTTAATCCACAGATTGATGGAGTATTGCTCTCCTCTCTGGGCTGCCTCCCCTGCCTCACATCTTCCTCAGCTTGATGCCATGGAAACCAAGGCCTTCAAGATCATTAGAATCTCTTGCGATAAAGCTATGGGCCTATTACTTCACCATCGCAGAAAGGCCAGTGGTCTCAGCTTCTACCGCGTCCTTTCTGGTCTTGCACCCTCTGTTCATTGCATGCTTCATCCCGCCTAGGTTTCTTCAGGACACGCATGGTCCACAATCAACCCCACCCCCCTTTTTTGTGAAACGATCTAAATCCAGGATCACCGCTTACCTCCACTCATTCGTTCTTCTTTTCTCCCTCCTGTGGAACCAACTTCCACATCCACCGCCTTCCCCCACACTGCACCCCAATCCTTCCTTTTTCTAAATTTCTAGTTTTCCCTCTTGAGAGTTTCCTTATGTATCCTCTCATGTCCCCTTTCTTCCCCACACCCATTGTTTGTCCAAGTATCCCTCTATATTGGCCTTCAACTCTGCTATTGGTGTCCCTCCCCCACCCCCTCTCTCTGCTATTCCCTTTGTCCTGTTGCATCCTGATCCGTTCAGTGTACTAGTCATCATCCATGAGCCTCGACCATGTATACAAAAAAAGTACAGCCTGGATGAGGTATGCATTCCACCGAGTGCCGTTCTAGTTTATTATGTACCCATATGGTGTGATGATGAGATTGAGGAGTTAAAACTGAAAGTTGAAGTGAGAGGATGGACATGGGAAAAGAGACATGATGATAGGAGAAATCCATGTGGAGTACATGGGTGTGAGAAGTAGGGTAAAAGGAAAGGGGGTTGGGAGAAGATATGAGTGAAGGGTCATCTATAGAGCATGGTGGGGCAGGGAGTTGGGAGTGGGGGGAAGGCAAGTCAAAATTCTGTCGACGTTTGCATTTGCAATGAATACATTGCCTGTTTATGCAATTGGGGGTCCAGTGTTGCCTTACGAGAAATGAAGAATGAGCTTTCTCTCTCTCCCTCTCACACAGATTAATTAGGCCTACCACACTGGGTTAGCATGAACTACTTCATTGAGGCCTAGTTTTGTAAAGAGGTAATTTGATTTGCGATTCCAAAAAGGGGGATGGTTTTGCAGAAAGCAGTGCGAGCCGCGAGGGTGTTTTTGGATCGGTGTTGCCTGATCTGCATGGTCGGATCATGCGGAGAACAGATTGCAATTGAATATCATGTGAAGAATTACTCCACACGTCTTCATGGAACCACCGTTAGAGGCCATTTTCCCCCGCAGAGCAGGAAAGGAAAAAAAACATGCCATGGAAGAATATTGGTGAAACACGATAATAGATTGTACATCCAACAAACAAGTTTAAATGCACCATGTTTCATGAAGATCACAAGAGTTGATAAAATGATTTTATGTGTTTGAGGCTTACAGAAAGCAAGGTGACAAAAGGTATAAACTGATAAGGTAGGGCACGGGGGAAAACAGTCGGCCACATTGAGCAAGAGATTTAACAAAGTGGAAAAGAGGAGAGGAAACACGGTGGCCTGCAAGTAGGAGGGTTGGGAAAGGCCGCGTCAATGTGGATGAAAAATATTGTCAGTAACGAGGAGGATGATGTGAGATTGTGCTGCACCACCTGTTTGAAGCCATGGAGGGAAGAGTAGAACAGAACATCCTCCGGAAGCCAGTTCTACAGACAGGAGAAGCGAGGAACACAGTTGTGGCGTGCAGTCAGCCTGGGTTTTGGATGATTAGGCAGGACGTTACTGGAAGGATGCTTACTTCCTGGAGATGTTGGGGAGGGTTGTAGTGGTAAGACAGCAGTGAGAGAGCAAGACTGGAGGAGAGGTGTGTAAATATGATTTTTTTTAAAGGTCATAACTCTGCCACCAAGTCTAGTGTTGGCTTAACGGTTCAGGTGGCTGACTTCGTGGCTTAAGGTCTTCGGGTCTTGAGTTTGAGTCCCTGTTGTGCCGTTGAAATAACAACACGCGTGTTGACGCAGCCTGTCATCCTTCTGAGGTTGGTAAAATGAGTACCAGTTTACTGGTAACAGAGGTACTGCATCAGCGGCACAGCTCCGCTTCCAGAAATGATGCAACCAGCAGCAACAACAACGAAACGACAACCACCGCCTCCAAAGGGCGATGGAGGTTATGTTTCCACTCCTGTTTGTCTGTCTGATTGTTTGTCTGGGAGCAGGATATCTCAAAAAGTTATGAACGGATTCAGACGAAACTTGGTGGACAGATTGGATGTGTGACAAGGACAAGATCTGGATCCGGACCGGATACTGGAATTTTCGAAGTGATTTTTTTTATCATGAAGAGATAGGGCCAAAAACTATATATAGCACGATATCTCAAAAAGTTGTGGATGGATTCAGACGAAACTTGGTGGATGAGTTGGACAGGTGACAAGAACAACCTGAATCGATCTTGGCTGAGGTCCGGATACAGGTCCAGCCTCTTAGTAAATACAAAACATAAATGGTTCAGCCTGGCAGAGGTGTGCGCTCTATCAAGTGTTGTTTTAGTTGTAAATGCATCATTTGAAAAGCACTCGAGCATGAGTGACTAAATGATGGCAAAGTACTATGCTATCATGTCCACACCTTTCTCAAAACTTACAAAACGAAAGTACAGAAATATAAGCTTCTTCTGTCTTCTATCTTCTTATATATATAAAAGAAAGTTTTTGATTGTTGGTTTGGTTGTTTGTTTGTCTGCACGCACTAATCTCCTGAATGGTGAAAGATAGGAGGAAACCTCTGAAACAAAAAATGTCGGGACGGGCCCCAGAAAGGTTATAGGCTAGGTGGCGAGGCCGGTCTGGGCCCATTTCGCAATAAATCTTCTTCTTCTTTCAAAATTCTCTTGAAGTACAACTTATGCACTTAATAGGAATATCTGACTGATTGCAACACATGCTTTCAAAATTCTTTCTCGCGGGACCCGACAGAAGAAAGAACAAGGAATCGTTGAGCACTAACTGATACTGGGCTCACATCAGATCTATGTACAGAAGATTAAATTCATTCAAAAAGAACCCGGGCAACGCCGGGTGCATTCAGCTTGTGTGTGTGTGTGTGTGTGTGTGTGTGTGTGTGTGTGTGTGTGTGTGTGTGTGTGTGTGTGTGTGTGTGTGTGTGTGTGTGTGTGTGTGTGTGTGTGTGTGTGTGTGTGTGTGTGTGTGTGTGTATATATATATATATATATATATATATATATATATATATATATATATATATATTGTTACAGATCGCGGTTTAGATGTTATGATGACCGAGCGGTGGTGTATTACCGCGACCTAACAGGATCCCTGACTCACCCGATTCACCCAGAACTTTGGCCGGATCGCACCGCAGCTGCTCAATGAGGGGAAAAGACAAAAACGACGAATGCAAAGAGGAAAAGGAATAAAACGAATAGACGGACAGAAGAGTAATTGGATTTATTATTTACACAAGCAAAAAGGAGCAATCAAGTTTCTTTACAACACATAAGACGCAGGTGACACAGTGCAAATATTAGCTTACCTACAGACTTAATTAAATACCCAGGGACAGAACAAACAAAAGACAAACTCACGTACACAAGAAGGGTGGAAAGGCAGGAGGTGGATGGCTGGAGGGAGAGGAAAGGTCCAAGGGGGTGCTGCAGCTCAACCGGCGCGTTTAGCAGCCGCCGTTCCTTTTCGGCCCTGCTCCAAACCGCCGTTCAGGCCCCCTTTGGCTGTTGGGTGTTCTTGCTGCTGCGGCCTCCGTCCGCTGCGTTCCCAGGACTTGTTTGACTCGTTGGTCCAAACCCTCAACTCTTTCTTGGTCCCTCACTCTTTACCACCGACTCCTCACCGCAACCAACGCAACCACTTGACCACCACCTCTACTGACTGACTCTTCACCACTCTCCACTTGACGACCGACTCTCAACCAACTCGGACCAACTCTCTGTGACCAACTCCAGGCCTTTCTGTCTTCTGCTCTCCTCTGTCAAAACGCATCTTTTCCCTGGACACGCCCTGCCTTGGGTTATATAGGCCCCCGCCCCTCAACCTTTTCGAACCTCCCCGATCGCTCTTCCTCCGCCCTCTCTAGCCAAACCCCTGGCTCATGGTTGGTCGAGTGGGGCTGGCTCACTCCTCCCCTCTATGACGAGGTGGAGACACGCCTTTCTTCCCCGACTCGAGCCTCGTGGTCAATGGCGGTTATTGGAGGGGAGGTAATATGGGCAATCGAGGCTCGGCAATGACGAGAGGGGATGTAATATGAAATGGAGATTTTTGGGGATGGGAAGGAAAGGGGATCTGTTCTCTTTCACTGGTGCAATGGAGTATTTCAATTAATGGAAGACACAGCCTTACGCTAATACACATAATAAGGATATAACTGTCAAAAAAGATATATCGTGTCCTGCATGTATGTTTTATGGACTAACTACGGGAACGCCCTTTGACCTTTATACAACCACAAACGGAGGGAGGAGGGGTGATATTTTACAACAACCTTTTACAACAACATTTTACCACAACAATAAAATAAAAAAAACATTCTCATATCCACAACAATATATATATATATATATATACACATAATACATACACATAATACATACACATAATACATACACATAATACATACACATAATACATACACATAATACATAATACATATATACACATAAGATGCATTTGAAAAAGTCCAAAGGAGGTAGGGATGTCATTGCAGAAAAGTCAAAGGAAGTTGGGTATAGTGTCATGCAAGTGGCATCCATACGTCTTTTTTGTTTCATTAATTTATAGTTTGAACAGGAAAAAAATAATCCAATAGTTCATGTCATGTCAACGTCAAAGTTCATGTCAAAGAAAACGTACTACCTGTCTGTTTTCTTGTATAGTCTTCACTGTTGACACACCTGTGACTATGTTGTGGTGTACCTTCAGGATGTCAAAATTCAGATTGTTTTTTTAAAAGTCGTGTGCAGTTCAGGGATTGAGACTTCCCACAGGGCGCACTCAGACCACTCTCAAAAAGGTGCCAACCACACTGAGTCATGATGCCGTTTTCAGCTTGGATTTTGAAAGCGGGCTGTTCATCAAAATACTAATGAAACAGAACTTGTGCAACAATGTTTTTGATATAAAACTAACTTTTTATTTTTATTTTCTTTTTGCATTTTTATCATGGTGATGTGTGTTTAGCTGGTGATATCATTTTTTATCATGTGTTTATTATGGTGATGGAGCTGGTAAGCAGGAAGGTGAACATGAGGGGTAGTATGGGAAGGATGCTGTCTGGATGCTCTGGCTATTGTGGTAGGGAGTAGGCGGGAGATGTAGGAAGTACTGGGGGAGTGTAAGAAGGTATTTGGGAAGCATTGGCAAGTCACACAGAAGATTGAGGTGATGTGGGTTGGGTAGCAGAGGAAATAAATGAATATCAGGTTAGAGGGGAAGGAGATCAGACAAGGAAATAGGATTGAGTATCTGGGAGGAACAGTGACCGGGGATGGTAAGTCAGAGGCAGAGGTATTTAGGGGGATTCAGGTGGGTGCGAATGCGTGGACGAGGGTGGACGGTGTAATGGCAGTCAGAAATATTTCAAGGAGACTGAAAGGGAAGGTTCCGATGTCGTGTGTAACGCTGGCCTGCCTTTACGGTCTGGAGATAGTGGCACTGACAGAGACAACAACAACAAAGGATGCAGGTTTGCGAGAACAACTGGGTCTGGGGGATTGTAGGAGTGAAGAGGGTGGATTGAAGTGGGATGGATGAACTAAGGAAGGAGATTGGTGTGCAGATGAGCTTGACGGGAAGATTGGTGAAATGCCGGCTGAGATGGGCTGGACACTTGGTGTGGATGGGGGAAGAAAGAATGGCAAATAGAGTGGATAGTTTGAAGGAGCTAGGTCAGAGGAAAAGAGGTAGACTGCAGTTGAGACGGAGGATTGTGTGAAGAGGGATATCAGTAAGGTGGGGTGGTTGGAGAGTGGAGAGATTTGGGTGAGGAGAGAGGGGAGTGGAGGAATATCGTGGTCAAAGCAGGGTAGGAGTTCGGTACCATTGGACCTCACCCCATATATAGGGAAGAGGAGGAGAAGAAGAAAACATCATTCCACCCATTTATTACTGGCTCTTGTCTTCAGGAGATGCATGTCACGAAAGAATGAAATGAATGCCGCAAGTTTCTTGTGCAAAAGCATCAGGAATTGAGCAGATAAGATGAACCCTGGCAATAATTGTGAAATTTAAATTTGTATAAATGTATATTCAGGCCATATACATATTACATAGGCAAAAGTATTTGTTCATTTATTGATTTAATCCAATTTCTTCTCCTTTCAATCTAATTCCAATATTCTTTGCCTTTTCTCGTATCTTCTTATCAACTCCTTACTTTTCTCCATGCTACTTGTTCGTCCATTTTATCAACTATTAATTTAAATTTGTCCCATGCCTCCTCTCATCTGCATACATTTGTTCATGGCTCATATGAAACAAAAAATTTACTGCCGACATATTATGCATGTAAATATCATTCTTGTTTATCCAGCTACCAATCCATGTCCAACCATCTGCTAGACAAGATGCTTTCACCATGTTGGAAGGAAGTGATGAAGAGGTTGCTGCATTCTGTGAGGTGGTTAGCAGGTGAAACATGGCGGTCGTGCTTTTTGTACTTTCGGTGTTCTATTTGTTCCCAATGTTTCAAACACGCGGCAGGCTTGCATTGTGCTTGCCACCTTCCCCAGTTTCCTGCGGTTTATTTGGGATTGATGTGTTTGTGAGATGTGTGGCAAATCTAATTTTGCAATCTTGAACAGTGGCTGCACTAAAGCTTAGCTATATAGGTGATTACCCCACGCACGCAAAGTGAAAAGCGGGATTATATAATTGGTTCACTTTCTGTCTGCAAACATCAGTTTATGATGAATATATATATTGTTACGGACGCGGTTAAGATGTTATTATGGGCCGAGCGGATGGTCAACCGCGACCGTTACAGGATCCCCGATTGGCCCGACTCCCCCAACGTTGACCAGATCGCACCACAGATATTCAATTTGGAAACCTCTAAAGCGACCGAAAGAGAAGGAAGAGAGAAGAAGACAGAGTACGGAGGAATAACAGGATTTATTATACACACAAGCAAAAAGAAGGAGCGATCAAAGTTATTTACAAGCAATGGATGGAAGAAGCAGTCACACAGTGAATCGTTAGCTTATACTAGTCAATTTACTTAACCCCAGGACAACGATTAGGACAGACGACGTTCACACTTACACGGGGGATATTGCAGGCAGGTATGGCTTGAGGATGGATGGTTGTTTTTGGGAGGCAATGGAGGGTCCAGCATGGATTGCTGCCTGGCGCGTCCTTTTCGTGGCCTGCGGCCCCTTAGCTGCCCCCTTAGCTGCAGCGCAGCTGGTCGCACGATGGCTCGCACACACCTGCTCGTTCAGGCGTCTTCCTTCTCCCCAGCAACAACGAGCGACAGCAAGCAAGAGGACGGGGTCAGAGCAAGAGAACGGGGTCAGAGCAAGAGGGTGGAGTGCGTCCCGTGGCGGCTTATATTGGTTTCCTCACCGAACCTTCGCGCACTTTCTCGGGGGTTCCCGCTCCGCCCTCTCTTAGCCAAACCCCTTGTTCTGGGTTGGATGAGCGGGGCCGACTTACTCCTCCCCCCTATGACGAGGGGGGCGACCCGTCTTCTCTAGCCACTCCCCTTGTTCGTAATGGCCGCAAATGGCGAAAACCGGTCAGCAGCTGCAGGTAAGGCGCCGTCACGTTGCACAGCAGTTCAGTACTGCAATAAACGGTTGTTGTCAAAGCTCAAGTGGGGGAATCCCTGGCACTTGAGCTGCCATGGATCATCGGAGGGGCCTACGCTTTATTTCGTTTGATACAATGCAGAGTCAATCTAGTGGGAAACACATATTTAGCCTACATAGAATAAGGAAATAAACTATTTAAAAAGATATATCGTGGCCTGTGTGTAAGTTTCATGGAATTAACTAGGAGGACGGCTGCGACCATTATTTACATTATGAGGGTGTTACACACAACAAAACCATACTTTTCACATTCGTTACACTTTCTCCAAAATTGTTACACTTCTCAAAACCGTTACACTTCTCAAATTCGTTACACTGCACCCTCCTTTCTTCAGGCCCATCCTCGGGCCTACAAAACTTTAACTTAGTGTGACACGTAGGTGTAATTCCCTCTACAATTAACCTGACCCTGAGTGTGACAATCTTAAAACACAAATAAGTATGTCCCCCTATTGCATTGCACCCTGTCTAACAGACTCAAGCCCACAGCTAACCGAATTACGGAATTGTTCTCAAACTATACATTTACGGTGGGGAGCATTATTTACAGTGACGTTATTTCTTTTTTACAACGCAACCCAGGACCTGTGTTTTTTTTTTCTTTTTAGGGAACAAGAAAAAGAAATTCCTGTTGGGAGGGAGGAGACAACACGCATTGCATCGATGCACCAGTACCAATACCACCAAAGCACCCAAAAGCACCACAAAAGCACCAAAAGCACCAGAAGCACCACTCGGTGCACAGTCACCACGGTTCATAATAAACACAACAAAACAACTGGTGGTGGTCTTCTCTTTCTCTGCTGGGCCGATGTTCTTCCCGACGTCTTCTGGCTTCATGCGGCCTACTTGGAAATAATAAAAAGCACAACTTGTGTTCATTTTTATTTAGGGCCGCAGGGGCCAACTAAGGGTGGTCCACCTGTTTGGCATAGGTGCCGCCTTACCGAGGTCCGCAAGCAAGATTCCCTGGCCACTATGGCCGGTCTCCAACAGAGGTGCCCTGCCCCAGAACCTGGGGTCCATCAAGTGGTACTTGGCCGCAGAACAGCGGTCCATAAAGTGGTACATCAACGCAATGCATGCTGGTTCTGAGAATCTCGTGCGCACAATGCCCATCTCACGCACGCTCCCCTCGGCGCCCAATGGCGCACAGGTCCTCAAGTGGGAGACAAAAGGGGGGAAGACAAATGAGCGAAGGGTAAGGTCACAAGGGTACACGTCAATAAAGGCAATGCAGGGTGAAGTGCGTACGGAGAGCGAAGTGAGAAAAGCTCGTCTCTACCGTACGTCACCCCCCCTGTCACCTACACTACCCTTGCCCTTACCCCATATGAACAAAATCTACACATTTACAAATTCGTCGCTATCGTCACGTCTTCCCATATTTCCCATACCAAATTCGTCTCTACAATCCCACTATCCAACATTTGCCATCATCAATTCATCATCAATCCTCAAAAGGAGGAAGAGATGGAACATCAAGCACAATGTCACACCCACGTCATGATGCGTCTCACAATCCAAAACATTTGCATCAAAAATAATTAAACATGGCATGGTGCGGAGTACCTGTCACCTCAGGTGAGTGGATGCAGATGGTGCGAGGAGACTCCAATCCTAACTATCCTCTAAATGACTTTAACACACTTTACACTACCCAGGGTCTTTCCCTGCCAATCCATTGGCCAACTTACACTATGGGTTCTAAAAACCAATTCCCATTGACCAAACTGTGGTGCTTCTCAATTTGGGGTCTCACTCCCCCGATTCATCTCCCGGTGCCCTTGCACAATTTCTGGGCTGTGACGTGTAGCTCTCCCAGCAGGTCTACCCACCTGCACACCTCCACCACTGCAGTTGCCTCCTGAGCTTACCTGCTCCTCACCCTAACCTAACTAACTGGGGAAGGCCCCTCCTGGCTCTGTCACCCCTTGGTGCCCTCTGGCACTGGGCTACCCGGGTCCGTCCTCCGGATCCTCGGGCCCCATCCACAACAACTACCGGCTCCCAGAGCCCACCTGCGGCCTCACCTGGCCGACATCCTCACAGTGGTGGAGTGCCCAAACCAACTACACACACTAACAGGCTACACGCCCAGCCATTTCCACAACACTAATGCACCCATCCAATCACCATTCTTCCACCCGCACCACAGATGCCAATATCCAACCACAATTTACCTATACCCTCTACCTAACACTTACACTACCCGCCCCGGGTATTCGTGATGGGGGTCTACTCTTCCCCCATTCACACCTTCGCACCATCCACTCCACTCCATTGTTTCCACCATGCTCACTCCACGACCATCCATTCCAATACTCCATTTATTCCACACTACCATTCTCCATACCTGTTGTTGCACACCTGTGCACTCACACCTGGTGCCACCTGCACCCTCCTCCTCTTCCTGGACCATTGGGTCAGCACAATACACAATCACCTTCACTCACTCATACACTGCTCCACACACCTGTTCAGTTGCACACCTGTGCAATCACACCTGTTCAATCCTCAACCACACGGCATCATCTCATCTAACTACTCCCCTCTGAAACTTGCGCTTCCCAGTCACCCCTTTAAACTATTGCGCTCCCTCGTCATTATCATCCACTCTACTCTACCTGCGTCCCCACTACAGGTGTCATTGTCACTAACTAATCTTAACGTTACCTAATGTCCTCTTCTAGGGCCCTACACACAATATCCTAACCCACCCGGGCTAGTTTTCACTGCCATACACCCCATAATCTATAGCGCATTTGCCCCCCCTCGCCGTGAGGGATGGTGGATTGCCCATCCCACCAACATCGGGGAGGTCCCACTATCAATTTTGCTCGTCCAAATTCCAACCAATTCAAAAATTTTCCATTTACTGCCAATTCTACCCACTATTATAAATTTCGTATCAAATCACTATCACTATCACTATCACCATCATCACAGTCCACTATATCCTAGCCTCGGTGCGTCGTGACATCATTAAACTCGGTTCGTAAAGCCGAGCAATGAATTCGGGTGGTTTGGTTGCCTGCAGGTTGAATCCGTCCGGCTTTCGGTTCAAGGGAGGTGGTTTGGTTGGGCCGAGGTTCCACGCACCATCTCGGCGCGGTACCTTGCGGTCCCGGGCCCGATGGCTCAATCTCCCCCGGTCGGAACCCCGTCCCAACGAGGGGGCACCGTTCCGCTTCCTCCCACTCGCCCTTGAACCGGACCGGTCGCCTCGCCCGCCAAGGCCCGGACTCGACCGTGCGGGGCGGGGCCAAGCCCGAATCGGCAACGACGCTTCGAAGAGAAACGACGCAGCTTCGATCCGCGCCGGGCCTCGCATCCAACAAAGGGCTCCTCGCACTGAGTGCCCGCATCGGCTATCCGTCGCTCTAACCGCTAACCCGGTTACCGTCGATGCTTCACCTGCATGCTCACACGCATACGCTACCCCTTTCACCCTCACCAAACCCGGCGTTCCAACGCCGTCCGTACATTCCACCAACGTACTCCCTGTTACACACCACACCTCTCGTGCACACTCGTTGTTCGCACACTCCCTTAACACACCTCACGCACCGTCTTGCGCACTCTCCCTTGGTACATACTCCGTACCACTCACCATGGGCGTGCACTCTTGCATCCACCCACTAACGCGCTCACATGGGCTCTCCCACACTCGCGCTACCACCAACTCAGGTGTGCTTCCTCGCACACGTTCCACCACCACCTTACTCTCCGTGTCACACTCCGTACACCCCGACGTGTATTCTCGCTCGCACTCGGTTTCCCTCCCACACTTTATAACACACCCACTCGCCGACGCACACTTTTTCCTCCCACGCGTGCCATTTCCACTCACACGGGACCCTTCACCAACGCCCGGATGCCTCCTCGATCCCAAGCGCGCGGAATTTCTTTTGTCGTCAAACATCCTTCTACAAAATCTCCCCGCACAATACACAGCACGACTCACCTGGGGGATCCTTTTCTCCACGCGCACCTGCAAACTTCCATTCAGGTTAAGCACAGCATCGTGATGTGAGCACGGACTTTGTACAGTTTCCATTTCTCCCTTCAATTCCTGGGTTACCTCCGTCGTCTCTTCAATTTTAACTATACCCACTACTTTTGCTTTTTCGACCGCTGGCTTTATTAAAATTCCCTCTACTTCAGCGGTCGCCGGCTGCCCCATACCCCGGGTCGCGATTTCTACCTCCGTCATTTTACCCGCGCTTTTCTTCACTTCGCCCAACCAGCGCTTCTCGCCCCGCTTTACCTCGTCGTGCACCCCTGGGACCCTTTCGCCCAACCTGCGGTCTCTGTCCCTCTCCGCTTCCCTTACCTCATATGCGACTCTGTCCCTCGCCATTCCCTCAGTTATTTCTTTAATTTGGTTTCCCCAGTCCTTTTTGACTTGCTCCCTCATCTCGGCCATAAGGGCCGCCATTCCAGCCATAAATGATTGCATGACTTCACCCGTTGGTACAGAGGGCGCGGCTCTCGCCGCCATGTGCAAGGCGCCATTTTGTGCCTCTTCAACCACGTGCGCGAGAGCGCCATTTTGTGCGCCTGATACTCCCTCAACCACCTCCTTATTTCTCTCCTCCATTTCTCCCCTCTGATCCTGGGTTACCCCTAACCCGTCTATCTCCCCCACCGACATCCGATCGCCTTGATTGTCCATGGCGCGATCTCAAAATTCGGGTTTTATAAAACAAAATTTCGGCAGCTCGTAATTTTGACCAAAATTTTTTTTTCTACTCGTTTTAAAAATTTGGTTCGGGCCTCGTATCCCACTCCTGACACCAATTGTTACGGACGCGGTTACGATGTTATTATGGGCCGAGCGGATGGTCAACCGCGACCGTTACAGGATCCCCGATTGGCCCGACTCCCCCAACGTTGACCAGATCGCACCACAGATATTCAATTTGGAAACCTCTAAAGCGACCGAAAGAGAAGGAAGAGAGAAGAAGACAGAGTACGGAGGAATAACAGGATTTATTATACACACAAGCAAAAAGAAGGAGCGATCAAAGTTATTTACAAGCAATGGATGGAAGAAGCAGTCACACAGTGAATCGTTAGCTTATACTAGTCAATTTACTTAACCCCAGGACAACGATTAGGACAGACGACGTTCACACTTACACGGGGGATATTGCAGGCAGGTATGGCTTGAGGATGGATGGTTGTTTTTGGGAGGCAATGGAGGGTCCAGCGTGGATTGCTGCCTGGCGCGTCCTTTTCGTGGCCTGCGGCCCCTTAGCTGCCCCCTTAGCTGCAGCGCAGCTGGTCGCACGATGGCTCGCACACACCTGCTCGTTCAGGCGTCTTCCTTCTCCCCAGCAACAACGAGCGACAGCAAGCAAGAGGACGGGGTCAGAGCAAGAGAACGGGGTCAGAGCAAGAGGGTGGAGTGCGTCCCGCGGCGGCTTATATTGGTTTCCTCACCGAACCTTCGCGCACTTTCTCGGGGGTTCCCGCTCCGCCCTCTCTTAGCCAAACCCCTTGTTCTGGGTTGGATGAGCGGGGCCGACTTACTCCTCCCCCCTATGACGAGGGGGGCGACCCGTCTTCTCTAGCCACTCCCCTTGTTCGTAATGGCCGCAAATGGCGAAAACCGGTCAGCAGCTGCAGGTAAGGCGCCGTCACGTTGCACAGCAGTTCAGTACTGCAATAAACGGTTGTTGTCAAAGCTCAAGTGGGGGAATCCCTGGCACTTGAGCTGCCATGGATCATCGGAGGGGCCTACGCTTTATTTCGTTTGATGCAATGCAGAGTCAATCTAGTGGGAAACACATATTTAGCCTACATAGAATAAGGAAATAAACTATTTAAAAAGATATATCGTGGCCTGTGTGTAAGTTTCATGGAATTAACTAGGAGGACGGCTGCGACCATTATTTACATTACGAGGGTGTTACACACAACAAAACCATACTTTTCACATTTGTTACACTTTCTCCAAAATTGTTACACTTCTCAAAACCGTTACACTTCTCAAATTCGTTACAATATGAATGATCGTTTTAAGGCCATTTTCCCCGCTAGAGCGGGGGTTAGCCTTGCGGGCCCCATGACAATCATGGTTCCCTGTTTGAGGCAATGTTTTTATGGCCGGATGCCCTTCCTGACGCCAACCCTTGGTCGCCTTTTACGATGTGCAGGGATACGGTGTACCTATTCTAAATCGGGGTACACACCGTGATCATTCATCCCAGCAAACTGGTACTCAATTTGCCGACCTCGGAAGGATGACGGGCTGAGTCAACCACCCCCTGGTGTTAATTTAGCGATCGACCAGGATTCAAACCCAGGATCTTTGGATCCCAAGCCGGCACCCCAACCGCTAAGCCAACAACAGGGATTGGTGATCGAGGAACAACTTGATTTCAGTTGAATGTTGTTTTCTATCCAACCCGGAGGGGACAACAGATTTGCTCTCCATCTGTCTGTCCGTCCGTCCGTCCGTCCCACCTCTGGTTTTCTGCACTTTTCCCCCTTTATCCTTTAACATATTCAACTGAAACTTGGTACATGGCTTTATTATAAGTTACAGAAGAAGTTTGGGTTTCGGGGGCATTTCGCCAATTTTCCACAGAGTTATGCCCTTTTTGAACTTGGAAAATATCACATATTATACATGGGTCAGTTTTCAGCTGCCCTAACTCCACCCCGCTGCTTTACACCTATTGGCTGGATAGCTGGCCTTACTCCACCCCAAATGAAGCAGCATAGATTGGCAGGCCTTAGGCCTGGTGTTCTTCCATGGCCCAGTGAAACTGGAATGATCCCAGGTATATGACCACGATGTATTATCAAGGCACATAAGCCGTACACATGTTTTGCTTCATGTATGTCCATCAGTGTTTTTTGTTGTTTGTTTTTTCCAGCACACAACACGGCGTTATACATCGTCCAAATAAAGGGATGTGTTTGCTGATATTTAACTCAAAGTTGGTGGGGGGCATGTATTGCAAAGCAATTCTTGCTCTTTTTGTCAGTGCATTGATCTTCTGCTCTCTGTTCAAAACTTTCACGAGTTGTGACCTCCTTATACAAAACCTCAACAGCTCTGGCGACCAAAATATTTGTTAAACATTTGTTTTTGAGCATTATTTGTAGTTGAAAACGTACGTGTGTGGTTTGTCCGAATTTTGTTTCAACACAGTTCTTGGGTGGAAATGCTACTACTTCAATCCGTCATTGCCTAACTCCAACATTTTTGGCATATTTGTTCATTATTATCTGCTTCTTCATTTGTTGAGTGATTGTTAAATTTGATGTGCGGACTTGGCATTCAATGGCAGCTGGCTAACCAGGGCCTGGATCAGTCTTGTTTATGATGCTGTTAATTTACCATTGCAGACTGCGGCAGCAAAACCACCAAACCTCTCAGAATGCCAACTACAACTTTGTCCTCAGCCCAGTGCTCTTGGAGAAGGACCTTTCAGCAGAGAATGTCAATGTCAAAGTCACAATCAGGATTGAAGAACATCAGCAGCCTGTGACGTTCACTTGTGACGGTATGTTGGCATGAGGAACACAACACGCACATTAGGTCTCGCAAAGGATGATAATCATTTGGTAACAAGGTGAAGACTGGAGTATATCAGTTTATTGGTTTGCTAACATGACCCTTTGGCAGAGAAGGAAATAGGCCACAATTTTCCTGCATAATATGAAATTTTGAACTAAGGCATCATGTGTGTGAGTTTCAGCTCAGGTATGAGTCAGAGGATTCTCCACATTAGTGAGGTGCAAGCAGTGAGCAATATATTTGTTTTTCAAACGAGTGGGTGTCTCACGAGATATTATTGTATAAATTGCTTGGTCACTTTCCAAGGTGCTCTGCTTCCTCAAACTTAAGCCCTATTCACCTATAGGCCTTATCACCCTCAATATTTCCCACATCTGACCATTTTATAAATCTGTGTAGGAACTATTTTTCCTTTGTTCCTTCACTACAAGTTGTATGATTGTCTTTGCCCAGATTTCCCAATTTTTAAGTTTCTCCTGTTTGGTTTTGGTGGAATCAACACTCAGGATTGTACAGCTTGGAAAAAAAATAACATTCCATTATATTTGCTATTGTAAAAGCACTATAGCAGCTGGTCCTGTTGCTGAAATCTCATTAAGAACTTCTGCCCAATTTCCCTTTTGTATCATTTTCTGTCATTATTGCGTGCTGCATAACAAGGCCCTCTTTGTTACCCTTTCTCTTGTGACCTATGATGGTACATTTGTATACATTTGTATTTGTATACAACAACAACACAACAGGTCATTTTCCCTGCTGGAGCGGGGGTTCACCTTGCGGGCCCCATGACAATCTTCTCCATTTTGCCCTATTTTCTACATCTCTCCTTGTTAACCCCCTTGCCCGCATTTCTTCTTCCACCATCTTTAGCCAAGTCTTTCTCGGTCTTCCCCGTCCTCTACTTCCTTCTACATTAACTTCCATCACTCTTCTCAACCAGTCACTTTCATCCTTCCTCAATACATGACCAAACCATCTCAACCTGTGCCTCTTCACAGCATCAATCACAGGCAATATTCCCATCATCTTTCGCAAATCATCATTTGTCTTCCTCACTCTCAACGATACTCCGCACATCCATCGAACCATTCGCATTTCAACCCTTTCCAGCCTTCGTTGCTGCTCTACGTTCATAACCCATGTCTCGCTCCCATAAATGATAACACTTCTCACACATGCAGCATATACCTTTCCCTTCAGCTTCAATGACACTCCCCTCCTCGTCAGCACGCCAATCAGTTCCTGAAACTTCGGGACTTCCATGCACATCTCACTCTAGCAACTGTTGCCAAGTCTGATCCACCTTCTCCATTCAGCATGTCTCCTAGGTAGCAAAATGTTATCACACCTTCCAGCTTCACACCATCTCCAATATCCAACTCAACATTTCCTCCATCTGCAGCTCCCTCTGTGCACACCTTGCACTTGAATATAGCTGCCACACTGGTTAATGACCCTCTCAAACCACTACATTTTTGATGAACCCACTCAGCGCACATTGTACCACCTTTAGTACATTGAATGGAATTCTCTCCGACACCCTTCCTGCACACAGCACACGGCCACTTCCCAGTTCTTTCCTCCTCACCACATGCTTTACCACTTGCCATCACCTTTGTATTTCAGATATTCACCTTCAGACCTCTCGCCTCCATACATTCCTTCCACTAGTTCATTTTCTCCTTCAGTCCATCCATACTTTCCCCAATCAACACCAGATCATCTGCAAACAACAACTCCCACGGTAAACCCTCCTTTACGTTCTGAGCCATCACCTCCATCACAGCTACAAATAGTAGTGGACTTAGTACCGACTCCTGATGCACTCCCACCTTCACCTCAAACTCAACACTGTTCCCGTCCTTTGTCCATGCAGTTGTGTGCGCGCTCTCGTACATTGCCATCACTACTCTGATCAACCATTCCTCCACTCCTTACAATAAAAAGCGCGTCTGTCGTTCCTCTTCCTGGCATAAACTGCATCCAAACTGCATTTCGTCGATCTTCACTTTATTCCTTATCCTCCTCTCCAACACCCTTTCCAATACCTTCATTCCATGCTTTAATAACTTTATCTCTCTATACGAGCCACAGTCCAGAGGGTCACCTTTCCCTTGTATGGAGGGACGAGGGTACTCAGTTCCCAATCCACTGGAATGCGGCCTTCTTTCACCACCAGATTACAGATCTCTGTCATTCTCTTCACACCCCAACTTTCCGCTGCCTTCAACATATCTCCCACAACTCCAGTCGGCCCTCCCGCTTTTTCTACTCTTCATTCTTTTATCGCTTCATCCCTGGTGTTGGGCTAGCGGCTAGGGTGCCGGCTTAGGATCCTAGGATCCTGGGTTCGAATCCCGGTCGATTGCTGAATTAACGCCAGGGGGGTTGACTCAGCCTGTCATCCTTCCGAGGTCGGCTAATTGAGTACCAGTTCACTGGTAATTCCCTGGTTGTCGTTAAAGGCGGCAAAAAGGGTTGGCGTCAGGAAGAGCATCCGGCCGTAAAACATTGCTTCAAAAAGGGGGACCAAAAAACAACAACAACCACAGTTCCCGAAAAAGGCCAACCCCCGCTTTGCGGGGAAAAATGGCCTCTAAAGGTGGTTTTTATTATTTTATCGCTTCCTTAACTTCCTTCTCAGTTATCTTTCCTGCCGGTCCTAAAACTGGGTTACTCTTTATGTTGCCATCCCATTCATTCTCTGTATGCAACAGCATTTCCATATATCTCTTCCATCTTCCTTTAATTCCATCTGGGTCCACAACGATTTGTCCCACTTCATCCTTCAAGCAACTCACCCCCATCATATCACACCTCTCTTTCGCTATCTGCTTTGCAATCCTGAATACCGCTCTCTGACCCTCTTCCGAATCCAAGCGTTCTCCGAACATTTTCCTACATGCCTCCTGTGCCTTTGCTGTCTCTTTCTTTGCAGCCTTCTTGGCTGCCTTATAATTTTCATGCTCTGCCTTTTCTGCCCCGTACCCTTTGCCTTCTGCCACTCCTTGAACTTCTTCCTCTTCTCGTCAATCCTCTTTCTAACTTCATCCCACCACCATGTTTCCGAGTGCCTCGGTGATCCTTTTGTCCATCCACATACCTCACCAACTGCTCCCAACAGACTATCTTTGTATTTATCTTTATATTTGTATTTGTATTATATCTAACATTTGTATTTGTATGTTTGTTTTTATCGACTGGTGTTCATATTCTGCATCATTTATTAATTTCACTCAGAGAAACCTGTGAAGTGGAAAAATTTCCTCCTGATGCCATTTCCCTTTCAGCTCTATTAAGATTTGGAATGAATGAATGAATGAATGAATTATGAATTATGAATTAACATTATGAATATTATGAATATGAATATTAATTATGAATATTATGAATTAACATTCATATTAAGCTTTGGAATGCAAGCATTTTATGTTCTCGTAATCAGCACTCTGCCCTTACACCTGCACTCGGCTCAAAATGTAAACTTTTACATTCTCTAATTTAATCTAATAGGAAAAGCAGAAATTTCAAATCTTGCTTTACTTTCTGTCGGTATTGGTAGATTTGGAGTTGTAATGACATGAGAAATGGCACGACTCCCTACGCTGCCAGTAAAACTCCCTCCTCACTCGTCCTTCGGCATGACCCACTGCTCGCCCTCCATCGTCGGCACGACACCCTCCTCACCCCTCTGTTGTTGCCACGATCCGCTGCATCATCACAACGACCCCTCCTCGCCCCTCCATTGTCACCACAACCCCTCCTTGCCCTATATGTCATTGACATGACGCCCTCCTCATCCCTTCGTTGTTGCCATGACCCCCTCCTCGGCCCTATCTGTCATTGACACGAGCCCCTCCTCGCCCCTCCGTCATCGCCATGACACTCTCCTTGCTCCTCCGTCATCGCTACCACCCCTCCTTGCTCCTCCATCATCGACACAATCCCCTCATCGCCCCTCAGTCGTTGGCACAACTCGCCTCCTGTCCCTCCCCATGTAACCCCCTGTTAACATTTGGTTGAGAAATTTTGTTCTTATTTCTCTGTTGATGCAAACCATCTCCAATCCTTATAAAAACTCGTTTTCCATCCTGGCATCATGACATGGGCATTCTGATCACCAACCAATATTTTTTCTTGTTTATCGTTCATGCTTTTATCACATGAGTTCTTTGAATTATTTTCCTTCGTCTCTGCTAGTTTCTGAAAATCCACAAAGTTCTCTTCAAATTTTGGTTATCCCCTTTCTTCCCTTTTTTAATGCAGGCTTTTTTTTTTGGACATTGTATAATCATCATTTATTGTGTTAAACCTGTGATTAGTTTCTCAATTATTGTATTAAACTGCGAGTACAGCAGCAGTATTAGGACGGTCAACATTCTAGTTGTTGATACTAACCTACCTGTGATTCCGTTTGTTTGCAGTGAGTTCATTGGTTGAACTCATCATCCTGCAGGCACTGTGTTGCACCCACGATGATTTGAGTGTCCTGGAGATCACAGATTACAAGCTCAGAGTTTGTGGACGGGAAGAGGTACTTCAAAAGTAAGCATGAGCCAATAAAGTGTTGCATAAATAAACTGGATTTTGTTTTTAATTTTTCTGCCATTTTGTTGTATAGTAAAACTCTGACATTCACGGGGGATATGTTCTTGAAAACTGCCGCGAATGTCGAGGCATTGTTTCAATGGGAAAAAGGGGGTTACGTTCATGGCAGTTTGTGATTCATAGGGGAAAATTTAAGAACATTTAAATTTAAGATAAAAAAGTTTAAGAACACTAATGCACATAATTACAGTTTCATTAAGATGCTTGCAAATAAAAATAACAACAATAGTAGGTACTGCAAAGAATTTTTATTTATTTTTGATGTGATGATGCTGATTATGATGATGTCAGAATCCTCATTTTTCTTTATGTATCGGACAGTGGATTCATTCGTACTATATGTGCCCACAGAGGCCACTCTCTCACCCCTTGCTAGTCGGACAGGTCAAGCAACTCCACTTCCTGGGTCAAGCTCATCACTTTTTTCTGCCTCTTCGAGGCAGACGCATCTCCTGCACTACTCTTACAAGCAATTAGGACCCATTATTGAATTGAAACAATAAGCACAAAAGTTCACGAGCGCGAGGAATCACAGTGGGACAAAGCCGCAGGACAAGAATACAGTGATCCCTCGTTTATCGCGGGGGTTACGTTCCAGAACCGCCCGCGATAGACGAAAATCTGCGAAGTAGCGACCATATTTTAATTTTATTATTTATATATATTTTAAAGCTTTATGACCCTCCCCACACTCTTATTAACCTTTCCCACACTCTTATTAACCTTTCTCACACTCTTATTAACCTTTCCCATACTCTTATAAACACTTCCTATACTCTTAAACACTTTTTACACTCTTAAACATACGTAATTTTAACAACATATAAAATTCTAATGGGTACTCACCATTGAAGATACTGTAGCGACCCATGGGTTCCCCAAGCAAGACCAGCATCAGAATCTCCTTGCTCCAGCCGGTGACGTCACCGGCGGGGATCCCCGGCGTCAGAGTGGCTGGTCACGTGACCGCCAAAGCGTGCCGCGCGTGAGGGTATAATCAGCTACACCTGTTGATCACGTGACCGCCGAAGCACGCCACGCTTGAGAGGCATGGCTTTCGGTTTCGGTTTCTGGTTGTGTTTTATAATGCAGCCCGATAAACGGGCTTTTCAGTGTTCCCGAGTTGGTTTTGAGAATAAATATCTTCTCGGACGAGTTTGTGTCTTGCCCGTCATTTCGTCCGTATCAAGCAAGAGCCCCGGCTCTTCAATACTACAACTTGCGTGATGAAGATGATGATGAATTAGCTGTGCAGTACTGATGACGATGAAGGTGATGACGATGATGAATGTACTGCACAGCCAGAAAGAGCATTACAGTTACCCATTACGTGGGTAACTAGCGCAAGTGGAAGCTGCCGCATCTGCGTTTTCCATACGCACGACTCTTTGTCTCTTTGTCTACCCTTCTACTGTACACTATGTACAGTATTTTATTTCTTGTAATATGTTTTAATGACTGTATTTTTCTTATTTTTTTACGTTTTTTAATTTTTTAGGCTAGAAAATGCTTATTTTACCACAAAAATATTTAAAATAATAGTATATAAAAATACATTTATACCGCAAAATCCCACGATATAGCGAAAAATCCGCGATATAATTTTACATATACTAGCGAGAAAAACCCGCGATGTACCGAAGCCGCGAAAAGTGAACCGCGATATAGCGAGGGATGACTGTAAACAGTTAGGCCCAAGACACGCTGTGCAGATGGACCCGCACAGGGGATTGTGGGTAGGGGATTATCACCAAGGGGATTGTGGGAAGATGGAAGAAGGCTGGGTTGTGATCATTGTTTCTGGGGGATGGTTCATTGTTTGTGAGGGATGCTTTATGCCCGCAAAAACTGTGATTAGCTGGAACACAAGGGCTGCAAAAGTGGAATCGGTACACATTTTTTATACCACGAATTGCGAATCTGCGAGTGTCGGTGTTTTCGTTATTATACTTGGGTAAAGTTCTTTATAGATTATAAAATTGATGATTTTTCCAGTCTCTTTGAAAGATTAATCACTCAGCCTATTCTTCAAACAGTAAATCATTTGGACATCCGAAGGTCGGTGTGATTTATATGTATCGACAATAAAAAATGTGGAGTGAATGCACCTTCAGTAGGATCAGCAGTGAGAGCCTTTTTCCTATTTCTGGGAATATTTGTTTTATCACACTGCTTCACTTTATGCTCAGCACCTGCTATTATAAGCTTTGAAATGCAAATGTGAGTCGTTTCTTGTTTGAACAGTCATAAATGTTATGGTCCTGTGTTTCAGTAATGTAAAACCTCCTGCTTAGTCATTTGGAGGAGAGATTGGCTTTAAACATCTGTTTCATTGTAAATCGAGATAATGTTAATCAATGCAGGTGTTATACCCCCCCTCCCTTTGTCTTTTTAATTATATTCATGTCATGACAGTAACAAATGCCTGGGAAGCCATGAGTACATTCAGCTGTGCCGCAAGTTTGATTTGGACATCCATCTCCAACTGCTGCACTGCAGTGCTATACGGAGCAACCTAGCATGCACGGTATGTTCACTTTCCACATGCCCAGTTTGCTGAAACTTCACTCTTAACATTACCATTAACTCTTAACACTATACTTAACATTACCATGTACACATGAATTACTTAAGATAAGAACGTTGGATAAAAATTAGCTGCGAAGGTAAATATGCGGAGATCTTAGGTCCCGTAACTCTGTAGAACATGAAATAATCATAATATTTAGTCTTTTTGTCTCTTTTTGATTAAAAATCTCAATAGAAGGTTGAAGTGAGAGAGGAGTAAAAAGGCGTGTATGGGCGGTGGGGCCACATTTGGGGACAACAAGCAAGGGAATGAATGAATGGGAAAATAGAAGAGAAGGAAGGGGAGGAAACTTAGTAACTTGCAAGTGTGAGTGTTGGTTTGTGTAGGGTTAATGTGGGTGGAAAGTATATCGGGTACGACTCAGGTATGACATGACATGACATGAGATGGTGCTTCACCTCTTGCTTTGAAGCCCTGGAAGAAATAATGGGATTGAACAGTCTTATTATTTCTGCCAGGGCTGGTTAACCAGGTTTTAAATGGCCATATTTCAAAAATTTTAGGTAAAAGGTTGTAGACAGCAACCGCCCAGTGTGGTACTACCGTTCTAACTTAGGAGCCATAAAGTGGTGCTCGGAACCATCTCACACTCTCCGTGTCAGGATTGCTGGTCTTACTTTCTGTCTCGCTCAAACTACAGCTACTGGGCTGTCTTTAATCTCTCTTTCTCACAAACAAACATCATGCACTTTTCATCATACACTTTTCTTCTCTTTGTGTAAGGCCTGGCCTCGATGAGGGCTATATAGTCTGTGCCTGGAGCCTTCAACATGAAAAAATGGGGGCTGAGCTTTTCCGGAACGTGGCACAGGGCTTTTCCGGTAGGTGGTTCTACAAGCAGGAGAGGAAAGGAACAAAAGGATGCAGGTGGCCAGAAAGCCTGGATTTTGGGAATTTAACCAGGAGGGGTTACTGGAAGAATGTGTGAATCATAGAGGAGCTGGAGAGGGCTAAGAAGGCATAGAGAGCTGGATCATAGGATATGGGTTTGAACGGAAACTTGCCACTGACCTGGGTATTCCTTGTGCTTTATACTTTTGTGGTTTGTATACTGTCTATATATCCAGGTTTGGTATTGGTACCAACAAAGCAGATAGCTGACTTTGTAAATAACAAGCTACTCCTCAATCGCCGTGCACTGTCCAGTGTCCAATATTCATCCCTGAAAACGATATTTCACGTCTCAAAGCAAAATCCCATATTGGTTGAAGATTTTCTGGTGGCCATTGTTGTCGCCTCGTGGCAGCATCATCAAAGCAAAGGACCTTCCGGGTATTTTGAAAACGTTCCCAACTCGTAATATTGTTGTAAAGTGGTCAACCATCTTCAGGACTCCACATCTGAGCAATCCCCTCATTCTTTGACTTTGACACAACAACAAGTCTGTTGAATATCGTCAATTCCATTGTGTCACTTTCACTGCTGCATGTACACCCAGGGCATGCATATACAGTACATCATTCTGCCATTATTCTCTTATATACACTGGCTTCCGATGTTTGGGTACTAGCATATGGTCATGATCAGGCATGTCCAGAAAAATATGAGAAACAATGATAGGATTGAATCGCACTCATGGTTGGCAAACCTTGTTGGCCCAGAAACGATGATAGTATGGAATCACACTCAGGGTTGGCAAAGTATGTTGGCCCAGAAACGATGGATGATAGGATGTAATGGCACTCAGGGTTGGCAGAGTGTGTTGTCCAGGGTTCTGCTTTAAAATATTGAACTCTTTGGCAGTCCTTGTGTGCCTGCTTGTGGTGCAGATAGCCAGATCATCTGTTCTTGGCTACAATGTTTTACTCCCGGGATGTGTTCCCAACACTCTTACCTGCACAATCATTACCTACATTGAGCATTGCCATAATCTCAACATCATCGTCATTATCATCATCATTGGTTGCGACAGCTTCTTCACTCATATTTCATCATCAGATAGTTGGGAGCAGGTGAGAGTACTTGCTGTCCGGAACATCATTCTTGCTATCCGGATTTTCCTCAAAAATGAGCTGAAGCACATCATCAGCAGTGAAACGCATCCCCTTTCCATCATAACCTGAATCCAATGATTACAAAGTCAGGAGAAATGATGCCATGGTGTTTCAACTGGTTTTATTGGACCCAGAAGTTGAGATTTAACGGTTTGATGGACTGCATCCTTATTCAGAAAGACTGTCTTAAAAACAGTTTGAGAGATTTTATTGGTCAAGTTGGTTTCGGAAAAGTGAATTTTGGACTTCTCGTCCAAAATTAGAATTCATTACAGAATTCAAAAAATTCATAGCAGAAGTAGGAAAACTGATTGCACTTCCACACTGTGTCCATTGGACCCAGGCCGTAGTAGTAGAATACACAATTAGTTTTGTACTTTTTCCTTCTTTAATGGCCACAATAATTCCCACGTTCTTGTGGGTTTGGCTGGGGGGAAGTTTATAGCCCAAATATTTCATGAACGGGTGACCCGGCCTTGACATTCGACGAAGTAGTTCGGGCAGGAACTTTTTATTTGTTCACGGTGCCGGCGATAGCTCGCCTACTCTTCACAAAGGACACCATGGGATCTTTAATGTCCACCAACTAATGCTGGCAGACGGGACGCCCAGTTTAAATTCCATCTGAGGGATGGCACACACATATTGATGCTTCGCTCTGCCTGCGAGATACCATTAAGGCAGTTTATAGCTGAGATTCCAACCCAGACCAGACGGCTGTGGTGAATCTGCATACCTATAGGCCATCCTGACAGCCCCTATGCCCTGTTAAAACCTGGCTACCAAATTTCATAATTTTCTATGTTTGCTTTGATAAATTGATTGATGTTGTCAATCTGACAAGCCTCGTGTTGGCTTAGCGGTTAGGGTGCCGGCTTGGGATCGTAGGATCCTAGGTTCAAATCCCGGTCGATTGCTTAATTAACGCCAGGGCGGTTGGCTCAGCCTGTCATCCTTCCGAGGTCGGCAAATTGAGTACCAGTTCACTGGTAATTCCCTGCGTGTCGCAAGAGGCGACTAACAGGGTTGGCGGCAGGAAGGGCATCCGGCCATAAAACATTGCTTCAAAAAGGGGACCACGGTGCCTAAAAAAGGCCAACCCCCGCTCTGCGCGGAAAAATGGCCTTTAAAGGTGGTTGGTGTTGTCAATCTGACTTATAGACAGGTAAACACATAAGCCAAAGAAAATAAAAGTTGCCAGTCAACTGCTTCTTCTGATCTGTTTAATAGAAGGTCACAAGTTAATATGCTTTTTATTATTCCGATGATGCTGACAAAGTAACACTTGCTAGAGTTGAGCATGACCGTGAATCAATTGTGTGTACAGTGGGAATGCTTGGGATAGGAGGGCACAAGCAATGTATTACCTTTTAGATGTGGGCCCATGTTTAGTTAATGGTTGATGTAAATTCGGTTTTTTTCCAGGCTGATGACCTTAATGCTCCTGTTGATCTGAAAGCGCACATGCATCAACTTGACCAGCCTATCAAGCACACCGTAACCAAGTACGTCAGTCATCTGGTCAGAATATTTCGAAACAAAGTTTTCCCTGTACTTAAGCATACTGTTCGGTTTGCAATACGCACAAAAAATTAAGTAACAAATGTTTTGAGGTTTTAAGAGGACCAGCACAATTGCCTTATTGCTTATTTCCTTGAGTTGAGATTGATGCTGCCACAGCCTACCTTGCGGCGAGGTGAAGAATTATCCTTTGTGTTGTGGAATTGTCTGCAAAGTGGTAGTTACCTTTCAAGTGATGAAGAGACGTCGTTGGTATTTACGAATAACAGGATTGGACACTGCTTTTGCAGGTCATTGGCCTCTGGAGGTAGAGGAGGTGAGAGAACCTCAAAGCAAACTGCTCCACAAAACCCACAGGAAATGTGAAAGCCTATCTTGGAAGGAACCCTGGAATTGTACTATTAAGCATCAGTCACATTTGCTCTACAGCTAGGATACGGCGGCCGTACCCCCCCTAAATTGACAGAAACGTGCGGCGGCCGCAGAGTTTCTGAGGTGGCCTCAGGGTGGCCCTAGGGCGTATGGCTATCTTTTACAGGCCGTAGGGGTCGCCGTGGAATTATAGCGCGGAGTTATAACTTTTTTCATTTCTTGGGTGGCCGTAGCAATTCGACAAGCCGTAGCCATGACAACTGTAAGTGCTGTTATACATATGAAAAAGAACTGGTATATATACCCACTCGTTACCGTCCGTCTGGCCGCACGTTCGCCTTAGGGCCCCCCTGCGGTCGCCTTGCGGGCACCTTGAGGCTACCTTGCGTCTGCCTTGAAAATTATATGGCCGCTGCAGGGACGCCCTAAGGTCACCGTGCGACATCAAATCAAAGACCGTATGGCACCCCCACGTTTTCGGTCTCCACAATTTCTAAATACCCCGTGCGGCTACCCGAAAAATAAAAACATATGTGACTGCTACATTGTGTGGCCGTGGAAATACTGCGGCCGCCCTATAATTGCTAGTGGCCGTAGATTTTTTAGACCCTACGGCCGCCGAGCCAAATGTGACTGAAGCATTAATTGCAATTGATCACCGGCTTTGACACCAATACAAATTTTTATTACGAACCCTAGGTATGAAAAATGTAAACATATATCGAACAAACGGTTTCAAATGGAGCACCTCACCACCATTAGCGCATTTAACTTGCATCAGATGTGGCAATAAATGTGAATTGGTGCTCCCAGCTTGCCGGCTCGATGACCAAAGATGCCATTTACATTTTGCCTTCTCCATCCCTACCCCGTTTAGAATCCCGCATGGGCACAGGCAACTTGCTCGTACTTGTACCATTAACTGATGATTTGGAAAACCTTAGACTGCAGAGGAGAAAAAAAAACAATATCAGCAAAGATTAAGCTATTCTACAGCAATCAATATTTCGTTTGTTTCTCAAGCAATAGGCCAACCCATTAATGTTCGCTTTAAACTTCAGTCAGAATTGTGAACATAGCAAAGGAAGTTACGTGCTTTTAAAAGCAAAAATAGGACCGCAAGTCCTGAAGCTCACCTGGACCAGGAGCAAGTCACTCAAACCCCCTAACAAACTCCCTCAGACCCTGATATTTTTTAATGCCGTGAACAAACTTTGGTACATCATGGGCGATGAAGGTTGTGATCAAGTTTCATTGAAATCGTGTTTGTCGGTTAAGAGAAGAGAGCACATACTTATTTTGGAGTGGAGGAGGGAAGGTCAGGCACCCCCAACCCCACCCCATAATCCCCCTTAATGAACGCAAATTTTGATGCGGTCAATACACCTTCGTTATGCATCAGATATGAAGCTTTTGGCCATGTTTCATCAAAATCGTGTGTGTAGTTTCGGAGGAGGGAGCAAATACCTATTTTGGGGGGAGGGGTGGGGGTTCAAAAACACCAACACCCCTGTAGTCCCCCTTGATGAGCGCAGATTTTGATTCTGTCAATACACCTTCGTTAGGCATCAGACATGAGGTTTGTGGCCAGGTTCCATCAAAATCGTGTTTGGTTCAAGCGATAATGACTGAAGTGTTTACAGACTCACTGACTCATTCACTCACTCACTCACTGACCCATGGACACTGCCCGAACGCATAAGCTCACCGGACTAACAGCCAGTTGAGCCAAAAAACAATGTTGTGGATCTATAGCATCAGAAGCCCTCCCCCCTCCACTTTTTCCCCCATTTTGACTGTTTACTCTCTTCTACCGCATGCGTGTGCATGCGTTATTATTTATGATCTTTGTAGAGCATACATTCTCAGATCTACTGCAATCTATGTATCCTGGTGAGACTCTATATATACGTATATACATTGTTATAAAATTCTACATTGTTAAATGCTCTGTCTTATTGTTTCTTAGCTGTGGTTTTGAATGCTGCTGTATACTGTATTATCTGCTTTTCGATCATAATTCAAGAAAGTATTTATTCAATTACCGTATATTGTTTTGTTTTCTTTTCGATGTTTTTCCTGCAGCCAGACACTCTCACTGCTTCTGGATATGTATCACAGTGAAGTGGACTGCTTTTTGAAGAATTTGGTGGGTATATTGGCAAGCTTTGTGCACCAGCTTTCCATGCATGGTTGCATCGTTTCTTCTTTGTGCGCTCCTTTGTTAAATCCACTGCCCTACCCTCTGGAACTCGTTATTTTATTTGCAGAGAGAACAGTTCAAAAATGTGGATCGTGTCATCCAGGCAGCAAAATCTGTCTGCAGTTCTCTGGCTTCCATTGAGACACAATCCATCACAGATGCTGTACTTGGGCTCAAGCATGCTGCCAGGCCCTTGCCCAACACAATACCAGAGGTTACACACTTCCTTCAGTTCTGATTGATGTTATGCTTAGGACCACTATGATAATTTGATCCTATAGCAACATAAATTTAGGCGACTGCAGATCGATATCACATCGATTTATTTTTTAAACTCCGACTTCACACATTTTCACTTCTGTAGCAGATTTCACATTACTTTTTGATCATAACAAGAATGACCGCACTGTGGTCACAACCTGCAACACAAATGCAACAAGAAAAAGAGCAATCAGAGATTGCAAACCCTCGCCAGGATGTATTTTCAGTGGTTATTAAGGCTTTTGTGTGAAAAAACAAATATGGCGGCCGAATCACGTGTCCGTCGCCGTCATCATTATGTTTTTTCTAAACTAATTTATTCCTAGATTATGCTCAAGAAATTTCATCTTGATCGGATGAAGTTTTGTACTTGT
>NC_136261.1:337872978-337880478 GCF_964187855.1 Myxine glutinosa
AGGGATGGAGGTAGGAGGTGGGTGTTTACTTTTTGTTAATCATGCTAACTTGTTACGCCTCTGATGCCGAATGAGAATGTATTTCTTGCAGTGATTGGTTTTTATTTGTTATTTTTAATATTGAAGGCTCCAGTCACTGACTATGTAGTCCTCATCGAGGCCAGGCCTTAAATAGAAGAGCTGCATTGATAGAAAAGTGAAGAAAGAGAGAATTGTCCATGAGTTTTTGAGGAAGTAAAAAGTGTGCTTTTTGAAAAGGGGAAGGTTGTAAGTGTTTGGAAAAACATGGGAAGGTAGTTTGGCATGGGAATGGCATGGGAAGGTAGAATGCAAATGGGAAGGTAGAATAGTTCCATAGTTTGGCAGTGGAGGGGAAGAAACAAGCATCATAATGGCCCACCCTTGAGTTGCCAATGGCCACACACTAATCATGAGATGTAGTGGCTTGTCAAATATTCCGTGGTCTCGCTAATGGTGGAGGTCCATGAGCAGCTAGTTCTTGTTAGCAGAAAGTAATATCTGTAGAAAAGAGAAAGAGAGCCAAGTTTGCGGCGTAATTCGAGCGGGTCGAGTTTTGACGTCAGATTGGGAGAGTTGATAAGTCGGATTACTTTGGATTCAAATCTGTCCAGTAAGTTTGTGGAGCTAGAAACGCCCGAGATGTGAAAGCAGTCAGTGCTCTATACAAGGACGAATCAATCCTTTATATAATTGAAGCAATTGTTCAGAGGAGAAGAATCTTCGACATCTGAACAGGACTCCTAGTTTCTTCGAGGCAGACTTAGCTATTTGTGTAATGTGTGGATTCCAAGATATATTTTATGTTATGGTAATACCTAGTAGGTTTATTGTATCACGTGGTGTAATTGTGGAGCTTTCAAATGAGATTGAAAAGTTGAGAGGAGTTCTTGAGAGAGATGGGAAGAAATTGAGGTTTAGAAGCATTGAATTTAACCTGATTACATTTGCCCCACTGGGAAATCTTGTCCAAATCCGAATTTAAAAATGTGGCTGTGATCGAACGAGATGTAGATTGAGTGAAGGAAGATAAGGCAGATGGGAAAAACATGGAGGAATGTAATGTAGAGTCATCAGCATACGAGTGCATTTGGTTATTTGTGGAAGAAAGAAGGTCATTTAAAAAAAGAAGTGTTAGAGACCGGCCAGAACCATGACGGACATCGCTGTTGATAGGCAAGGAGGTAAAATGTAAAAAATTATGGTTAAAAATTTAGAAACTCAAAAAAATAAAACTCCACTTTGACATTATGGAGTATTATGTGTAGATCATTGACAAAAAAAATCTCAGTTTAATCCATTTTTACCTCCGCCACCAAAGGTGGATGGAGGTTATGTTTTCACCCCTGTCTGTCTGTCTGTCTGTCTGTCCGTTTGTCCGTTTGTTTGTGATATCTCAAAAAGTTGTGTACGGATTCGGACGAAATTTGGCAGATGTAGCGTATGTGACAAGGAAGAAATTATTAGAGTTTGGTGAAGGTCCGGGTTCGGATCCAGTTACTATAATTTTAAAAGTGATTCTTTACCATTGGGAGATGGGGCCAAAAACGATACATAGCAGGATATCTCAAAAGTTGTGAATGGATTTGGACGAAACTTGTTGGACAGGTTGTGTGTGTGACAAGGAAGAATTGATTCGATTTTGGTTAAGATCCGGATCCAGATCCAGCTCGTATAATATTTTAAGTGATTCCAACCATTGAGTGATATGGCCAACCAGGCGGAGTTATGTTCTCTACTGAGTGCCGTTCTAGTAAATTTAGACTGTAACACAACAAAATGTGAAAAAAGTCAAGGGGTGTGAATACTTTCTGAAGGCACTATAAGCCTCCATTCCTGCATCTATAATTTCCACAATATGTTCAGCAGAGATAGAGGCATCGCATTAGTCTTTCCAGGGAAAGTCAGACAATAAGTTTTGTAAACCAGTCCAGTCAGCACTATTAAAATGATTATGGAAATAGATTAGTTAGTTTGTCAATTCTTCCAGTGATAATGCGAGATTTGCTTTCATTTGAAGACTCATTAAGTGTGGACCCATTAATTGAGCTTTTCCAGGGTAGCTGGAGGGAAGCTGCTGCAGCCGACCTCTCATTAGGATGTAGAATTGTATCCGAAGAGGAATACGTTTTGATCACCGGTGAGGTTAGGAATGTGTGACTATGAACAGGACTGGGCCTAAGACATTACCTTGGGGCAACTCCAGCTTTGATTGGTATAGGTGATGAGAACAATCTGTTGAAAGCTACATGCTGGCTGTGAGTGTGGGATGTCACTATGCTGGAAAATATGGTGGTCTTGCATTTCACAGGCAAAAAGCTTAGCAAGCAGAGGGGGGTCAAACTGTTCCATATATCCAGATACGTACATAGCGCTCACCTCTTGCTTTGAGTGAGGTTCAGGGCCTTCCTCGATTGTGGAGAGCGAAACGGCCCAGCATATCCAAAGTTGTGCGATGCAGAAGGGACAGAATCCAAACTTCACCTACGATTATAGATTCCATGATTTTGCTTATTATTGGAAGTAAACTAACTTCCCCTTTTCGTTGAGAGGATCTCGATTTTTCCCTTTCGAGTTCCTGGATTTTTCATTTCTGATTCTTGAATGACTTGACTCTGCCAAAGCTAAATCTATTGTCAGGTTCCTTTTGAGTCCCCCTGTTGTAACATCTGTTTTTATACTGGTAATTGTTGTTCTTTTTGATTACCATCCTCAAATGTCCAATATGTGTGCCTTGTGTTAATCATTGTACCCTGTGTACCTGACTACGACTCTTATAATAAATTAATTATAAACTTGGCAAAAATTAATTGTAAGCACATCCTTTGAGCCAGGAAGCTGAAATTTGGGCACAATAATGAGCAAGTACTTTGGCAAAAACGGTATTTTTTTTTTTTGATTAATCAATTAATTGATTCGTTATATAATTATTATCGATTAAGTACTTGGATGGTGTTGGGTGAACCCTGGTGTTGGGCTAGCGGCTAGGGTGCCAGCTTAGGATCCTAGGATCCTGGGTTCGAATCCCGGTCGATTGCTGAATTAACGCCAGGGGGGTTGACTCAGCCTGTCATCCTTCCGAGGTCGGCTAATTGAGTACCAGTTCACTGGTAATTCCCTGGTTGTCGTTAAAGGCGGCAAAAAGGGTTGGCGTCAGGAAGGGCATCCGGCCGTAAAACATTGCTTCAAAAAGGGGACCGAAAAACAACAACAACCACGGTTCCCGAAAAAGGCCAACCCCCGCTTTACGGGGAAAAATGGCCTATAAAGGTGGTTTTTTAAATTTTTTATAAGTACTTATTTATTTCCTTTCTCTTCTGGGCATTATCTCGGGCACCTTTTGAGCAAGGAAGCTGATATTTCGACATGCCAATGACCAAGTGATTTGGCTGTAAAGGCTATTTCTGATTTGTTGATTAATCAATTGATCAATTAATTATTTGATTAATGACTTAATTTTTTTTTTTAAGTTACAGATTCGGATGAAATGGTGGTGGTTTAGGTATTCTATTTGCCAATTAATGAATTATTTAATTATTTAATGATTATTATTTATTTATTTTTATTATTAATCATTTATTTATTTTCTTAATCATCTGGGCAATATCTCGGGCACCTTTTGAGGTAGGAAGCTAGTATTTGGACACGACAGTGACCACGTGATGTGGCTATAAAGGATATTTTTGATTTATTGATTAATCAATTCATCGATTAATTATTTATTGATTAAACAATTAATTATTTAATTATTCGAGTAATGACTTTATAAAAAATTTTTAAGTTACAGATTCGGATGAAACGGTTGTGGTGTCGGTATTATATTAGCCAATTGATTAATTATTTAATTATTCTATGATTATTATTTATTTTCTTTCTTATCTGGGCAATATCTCAGGCACCTTTTGAGCTAGGAAGCTGATATGCTGACATGACAGTAACCAAGTGATGTGGCTATAAAGGATATTTAGGATTTATTGATTAATCAATTAATCGATCAATTACTTATTGATTAGTCAATTCATTATTATTATTTTTTCAATGAATGGCTTATTTAATTGATTTTTAAAAAGTTACCGCTTTGGATGAAGCACTGGTGGTTTATGTATGCTATTGGCCAATTGATTAAGAAAATATTTTACGATCATTATTTATTGATTTTAATTATGCAATTAATCAATCAATTATTGTACACCTCTCACTCCCAATACCATCTCTATGTGTTGCACTGTGGTATCGCCAAAGGCGGCCTGGCAATGCCGTGCTGGAGGATAATTATTTATTTGGCATGGGAGCGGTGTACTTTGAATGTATATGTACTTGTTTTGTGCTTTGTTTGCTTCAATGTGTATTTAGGATGAAATTCCTAATTCTGAATGTATCCTCCTGTTCTACATTTACTCTTTCCATTCCGATCTTTCCTCCTGCATCCTTTTCCTCTGCCTCCTTGCTCCTCCCTCCCCCACTCCAACTCTTGTTGCCTCTACATTAATTCCCATTTCTACCCCTTCTCTTGACAGCACCAAACCCAAATCTTGTGCAGCACCTGTTTTCTTCCCGTCATTTAAAAGTCCACTTTTCCACTCTAGCTACAATATTTTTTATTGTGTGCTGGAACTTGAGCTGGAAAAGTGCAGAACAAGTTATTATAAATGCTCGATCCAGCTGAATCCGTTTCCATAACTGCTTTTCCACTCTCTGTGGCTCTACTGCCACTCATCCATTGACCGCCCACTATCAATCCTTCCCACTCCTCTCCATGCCAAATGTTCCAATCCTCTCGGTCTCTATTGCTCCTCTGTCCATTACTCTGTGGGTCTCTTCTCATGTCAGTGTTTCAAGCAAGCTTCTTGGATGTCTTTCTCCAGGTTGCCTCTGCATCTCCTGAATTTGTCTGGCTGAAACCATTCTCATACAGGATGCTCACAACTCATCTGCCTCCCTCCCTCTCTATTCCATCCTATGCTCTGACATCCTTCTAAGCAACATCTCGCACATATGTTCCTAACTCCCTTCCCCACAGCTCATGGATCCCCCTGGCCCCTCCCTTCATCCCTGACCCCATCGAGTATTTCTGGCTTTATGTTCAGTATGCTTTGTCATGTTAAAAAAGAAATGGACAAAATATAGAAACCACTTTAATATTTCCAACCCTAGTTCAGATGTACATTCAGACAGACGAATGTCCACAGGAAAAATGTATTTTCTTACCGAGAGCTTACTGTACTACATTTTCATGTTTGCATTAACATCGGGGATATATTGAACTTTGAACTGAACTGGGTTATAAAGTTTGAATTTGAATTTGCCATTGATTTCCAACCATTTGTTAAATTCTGCATAACTAATGAAGAACTCGTCCTTCCGGACGGGTAATCCATCCTTCTGGACGGGTTAATTCCCCCATCCTTCTGGACGGGTTAATTCTCTTATCATTCTGGACAGGTCAAATCTTCCAGGATTACTGACTGGTTAATTCCCCCATCCTTCTGGACGGGTTAATTCCCCCATCCTCTGGACGGGTTAATTCCCCCATCCTTCTGGACAGGTTAATTCCTCCAGGATTACTGACAGGTTAATTTTTGGGATTACTGACAGGTCAAATCTTCCAGGATTACTGACTGGTTAATTCCCCCATCCTTCTGGACGGGTTAATTCCCCCATCCTTCTGGACGGGTTAATTCCCCCATCCTTCTGGACTGGTTAATTCCTCCAGGATTACTGACAGGTTAATTTTTGGGATTACTGACAGGTCAAATCTTCCAAGATTATTGACTGGTTAATTCCGTCATCCTTCTGGACAGGTTAATTCCTCCAGAATTACAGGCAGGTTAATTCCTCCAGAATTACTGGCGGGTTAATTCCTCCAGAATTACTGGCGGGTTAATTCCTCCAGAATTACTGACGGGTTAATTCCTCCAGGATTACTGACAGGTTAATTTTTGGGATTACTGACAGGTCAAATCTTCCAGGATTATTGACTGGTTAATTCCGTCATCCTTCTGGACAGGTTAATTCCTCCAGAATTACAGGCAGGTTAATTCCTCCAGAATTACTGGCGGGTTAATTCCTCCAGAATTACTGACGGGTTAATTCCTCCAGGATTACTGACGGGTTAATTATTCCGGGATTACTGACGGGTTAATTATTCCGGGATTACTGACGGGTTAATTATTCCGGGATTACTGACGGGTTAATTATTCCGGGATTACTGACGGGTTAATTATTCCGGGATTACTGACGGGTTAATTATTCCGGGATTACTGACGGGTTAATTATTCCGGGATTACTGACGGGTTAATTATTCCGGGATTACTGGCAGGTTAATTCCTCCAGGATTACTGACGGGTTAATTTTTGGGATTACTGACAGGTAAATCTTCCAGGATTACTGACTGGTTAATTCCCCCATCCTTCTGGGTGGGTTAATTCCTCCATCCTTCTGGACGGGTTAATTCCCCCATCCTTCTGGCCGTGTTGATTCCCTTATCATTCTGGACTGGTTAATTCCTCCAGGATTACTGATGGGTTATTACTGACGGGTTTATACTATATTTTTGCATTGTGTGTGTGTGTGTGTGTGTGTGTGTGTGTGTGTGTGTGTGTGTGTGTATGTACAAAAAAACTATAAAAAAATTAACGTCTAAGCAGTGTAAAAAGAGGATTCCCAGTTCATCAACTAATTTGTAACTTTCTGTAATATTGTCATTGTTCTGACTTTGAAAGTTTGAATACATAGTCTTTTTAACCCTTTTTCCCCAGGCTGTCACATCGTGCCAAGTGTTGAGAGACTCACAGAAGCCGTATATGAACTGGTGGAGCTCTATTGCAAGACATTTGATTGCGATTTCTCTCCTGGGTTGAAGTCGAGGTCGAACCATAATTCTACTCGAGAATCGCACACTATTGATGACTGCCTAAGCTTTGTGCTGCACACAGCACATCGCGTGCCTGCCGCATGGCTATCAAGGTGCCAAGATAATTAAACAAATGGAATCGATTTGTCAATTCAGTTGGAAAATGGAATTGATTTGTCAGCAAGAAATGCCAATCGAGTGAAATTTGAAAACTTGCTTTCATGGTGACATAATAATGGCATTGTTGAGGAACGTAAGCTGGGTGACAGGATGTGAAGCTGATCAAAAGAAGAAAAACGTTTTTGATCATGCAGTTGTAATGCTTGCTATTCTAATACAGCGTGTGCTTTTTGACAGCCATGAGAAGTATTACATCTCATGTTCTCTGACACATGGTGGGAGTTCCTTACTCCTTCAGCCTTTGCAGTCCAAGTCAGGACGAATCCACAGAAGCTTCTTTCACCAGATTCGTTGGAATGACATGTAAGTACTATGTATATTTGCTTAGTTCCAAGTTTACTTTCCCGCTCATTAAAATGATCAATAAGCTTTCGTGTGTTGAGGTTCAGAAGTTTATATCAAATGCTCGACTGGCACCAGAATGGCAGAGCGCTCTCATTTTATATTCC